>NW_017304279.1:74986-83811 GCF_001594115.1 Trachymyrmex septentrionalis | reverse complement strand
TATATATATATATATATATAAATTTATACAGTAATGCATCGTGTAAAAAATGGAAAAAGATATTCTGCAGTTTTTAATATTTTTGTTGTATTGATTTTAATAATTAAAACGACTTAAACAAATGTATTTCTTATATAATTATATTTTAGATACAATTAGTCTAATAATGTAGTTCGTAAAGTCACTAAATTAAATATAAACAATATTTGTATACACGATGAAAATCCAAATGGTCATCATCGTTACTGTTTCAAATAATGTTTGCGGATTTCCTGATTAAACATTGTGGATCATTTATCTCAACTGCGAGGTAGACTAGCGGTTTTCATGTCAAAGGCGTATTTACTGCGTTGCAAGGAACGTAAGATTTGCTCAATCGTTAATAGGATCTCGTCTTAAGAGGGGCTTCTGTTAAACTTCAAACGATCATATTTCTTTCCCCTTCTTCGATTTTCAATCTTTTGCTTATGTTATGTCTTGATGAAATGTTTACATAATATTTATAACATCCTTCACTTGAGAATTATTTGAATAATTACTAAGTCTAATGATATTTCAAGTCCTTGAATTTATTATCGAATATCTGCGAATAGTACTCGGTTTTTTATTAGTCAATTTAATAATAAAAATTAATAAGAATTTTTTAGCATTTGCTGTAAATTTTATACGCATTTTAACAAGAATCTGATGCCGAACGATGTGTTAAGCATTGAAACAGCATTTATTCTTAGTGTTGTTACAAGCACTTAACTCACTATATGCGATATTTATATGTGTATATACAAACGTGTGCACGCTCTTGACAATATTGCCCATTCTTTCATCGTATTTTATCGAGTTTTATTCGCGATATATCACGCTATAAATGTCTTACAAATTCTAATAAAAAATGATTGACATGTCAAAAACATTTATTAAAAAGCATCTGATTGTTTTTTTTATCGAGAATTTAATTAAATTTACAATTGTTCAGTTTTTGATGTAGAAAATTAAAAAGAATTTGAGAAGTAAAATTTTGAACATATAAATACTAACAATAAGTAGTCTTAATGACTGTCAATTTTATAAGCGCATTTAATATAAAATGTAATTATCAATTTTTAATATTAAAAGGCAAATATGTTTGGAGTAAATAAATATAACAAATATTTACTGAAAGAAGAATATTAAATTAATAAAATGCATATTAATATAATAAATACATTGACATGAACTGCATGGGACACATAATGGACTTCTCAATGTATCATTGATGATGTCAAAGACTTTTGCAAGCAAATAGTAAAATTCGACCATAATAAGAATAGGTTGCGCAGAGATCATGGATGATTAATGAAGAAAATGACGTCACGCATGCTAGAATGCGATCCTCTGCCTTCGCATCTCACCTTCCCCTCCTTCCCCCCATGATGTCGCATAGCACTGATTCCACACACGCCAAATCAGGTCAATCAATTGAACGCATTGGTTTCCATAGGAATTGGAGAATATTTGTTTACTAGTGCTTCTCTCGTTACATATATGTACCGATGTGAACTTATAATAGCGCCCAACACTTTATCAAAAATAAAAAATTAATACCGTAGCGCGTTTGTACATTGTTTGTACTTGTTTGTACCGATCATTATTTCGTATGTACCTCTAACAGTTAAACAGAAAGTGAAAAATAAAAAATGGCCAGCGCGTAACTTTAAGATTTTTTAATTTTACTTATGCCAGTCGAAAGAGAATCGTTTATACTCGTTTGTACCTCTTTTATTTTCCTTTGTACCTCAAAAGGAGATACATTTTTCAATTTTTGCGCAACCCCTATATAGTGAAATTAGTGATTTTTCAAGATCGAAATGGCAACAACGACATTCGAAAAAGAATCGTTTGTACCTCTCTTACTTTCGTTTGTACCTCAAAGGGTTCAAAGATACAGCGATTTCAAAATTACGGAAATGCGCCAAGAGGGGAAGTCAACTATTTTAAAAGATATCGAAATAGGACCAACGACATTCGAAAGAAAATTGTTTGTACCCGTTTGTACCTCTCTTACTTTTGTTTGTACCTCAAAGGACCCAGAGATTTAATGTTTTGACGAATTTTTGAAATATTGAAACACACTATGTCTCCAAACCTTTATCTTTTTGATATCTTCCTTTTCGATATCCTTTTCAATATCTTTTGGAATGGTAGACCTCCCTTCTTAACGCATTTCTGAAATTTTGAAATCGCTGTATCTCCGAATCCTTTCGGATACAAACAAAAATAAGAGAAGTACAAACGGGTACAAACGATTCTCTTTCAAATGGCATAAATGAAATTAAAACACTCTCAAAATTGCGCGCTGGCCATTTTTTTATTTTTCACTTTTTGTTTAACTGTTTGAAGTACAAACGCGCTACAATACTAATTTTTATTTTTGATAAAGTTGGGCTTACATCCCAGGTTTACATCGGTCACGTACGCAAATCGTTGCATGATCCTCTCATGCAATTGAACATTTTGAAAAATTTTCGTAAAAACTTTTATAAATATCTTTTACTATAAAATATCTTTTTTTTTTTACAAAAAGTCATTTTTCGTCAATTAATTATATCTCTTAATTATTTTAAATTATCGATCATTTTCAATTGTATTGCGACTGATTATGTAATGTGCCGCAATCTTCGGTCGGGATTAAATTTAATGTTGCTCATACATTTAAATGTAAAAACTTACATTATTGCCATAAAATGAACAGGATAATAGATTATGTTTATAAACTCGAAAACTAGATTAATTAATTTTTTTCTACTTTAACGTATTTTTATTTCACGGATTGAATTTTTCTTACTTTTTAAATTATTGCTATTTACCATTTATTTTTTATTTTTAATTTACTATTGTTTACCACTTATTTTCTATTTTTTATCATTTAGCTTAAAAAGA
The DNA here is from genome assembly GCF_001594115.1 of Trachymyrmex septentrionalis. Classification (NCBI taxonomy): domain Eukaryota; kingdom Metazoa; phylum Arthropoda; class Insecta; order Hymenoptera; family Formicidae; genus Trachymyrmex; species Trachymyrmex septentrionalis. The sequence goes on along the minus strand of NW_017304279.1, from coordinate 80,895 downwards.
AATACAGGATGCTATCATAAAAAAGCTGTTTTATAATACAAGAAAATTCAGGTACTATCAGTTTCTACTTTTTATTTTTTACATAAAACACAACAAAAAAATATACATTATTTGCAAAAACAAAGTCTCTAAATCCATAAAATGAAAACAACCATTTAATCAGTGTGACGGAAGGACGTGTATTGCATATATAAGGCGCTTTAATCAACAGACAGTGCAACATCCGTATTTGTTAATCGTAGTGCGCCGGAGGTACAGTTAGAAAGCTTTTCTTTTTTTTGCGATGCGGCTTTTGTTCACCTACGCACTTATGTCGCATTGCCGGCGTCATTAACGATATCTAACGAGCCTAGATCACAGAGCTTGGGTGGAACAATACGCGAAAGTACATCCATATAAGAGTAAATACGACGGAGGCAAGTAACTACGCGCGTTTCCGGTTGTGTGACACGTAGCGACATAGCGATGCGTGCACAAGTGAACTTTTACGGAGACCGTTTGCTTCTTGTTAATATTTTGAGTGCAATTTGTAATTGTCAAGATTTGTTCCAAAAACCGCTCTACATCGCTCTGTTCTTAGAATATTCGGACAGCTATATACAAATCGTTTTTAATAAATTAGATGGCTTTCAAACTAAAAATATTAATTTTGATACTCAAAATATAATTATTTTTTGATAGCAATTATAATTATCACAAAAGTTATTGTTATCAATTCCTATTTTAATTCTCTTAATTTCGATAAAATTTTGAATGATCTAATTGTAAGAATACGAGAGATAAAGAATTTCGAATAAAAGAATACGATAAAGCGTTATAGGTACTTAATCTTTTATTAACCTTCTCTCTGTACAAAAATAAATATTTTAAAAAAACTTTGGAAATTTTTTATTTATATTTTTATTAACCTGAAGTGTATTTTCACCCTTATACACAGAGAGAAAGTTGATAAAAAATGAAAATCACTATATGTATCACTTAAAATAATTGTATGTGCTGAAATTACAATATGTGCTATTTTGTATTGCAGAAACAAAACATATTGGTTCGCCAATTAGAAGAGGAGCTCAGAATGAGGGTACGGGGGCCGAGCGTCGAGATGCAGCAACAAATGGAAGTTTTGTACAATGAGAACGAGCATCTGACTCGCGAAATTGCCATACTTCGTGATACGATAAAGGTGAACATTGATGTTTAGATGTCATAGATTATTTTTAAATGTGCATTTTTCAATGCACTTATTTTAACAACTTTTTTTCGTGCAAAATTATTCCCGCATAATGACGGTGCTATAATGCGCCGTTTTTCACATAGTTGAATTTTCCCGAGAGAAAATTAATTTACAAGATTAGTCTTAATGAACGAGACTAGGTCGGTTTTTCACATCTTACGCCGAATATAATTCAGTCTTAGCCTTAAAATAGAATAGCGCACACCACCAGGAAGATTGGAACGTTGCTGGAATAATCACGCCGAAGGGGGATCCCATTATAACTCGGGAATAATAGGGATAAGTGCGCTAAATGGAAGTAAAATAGACGAGACTCTTCAGAGGGTCGATGCATGAAAGAGCCGCGCAAACGCCTCCTAGATCGTCTTTCTCTTCTTTTTCTTGTTTTCTCTTTTCTCGCCGACAGCCTCGAGAGTTTTTCTGATATTTGTGAAAATTTTCGCGCCAGATATATTGGACTTTGCGCTATCTTCCAATCTCCTGACACCGCTGCAGAGGTCTGTCATGTACCCAACATTCCAAACGTAGATATTCAAGAGAAATACTGACTTGTCCAATTTTTTCCTCTTGAATATTCTGAAAACTTTATTAACTTTATTTATTTCATTTAATTAATAATGCTTCTATTGATAAAATTAAATATATAAAATTCATTTCTAAAACAATGTAAATGTAACACAAGGATATATGAGCAAAAGCCAGATTACAATTGCTAAAACGTAATCATATTTCAAATAAAATAAAATAAAACATACGTTTTGACCCAACAATTAGGTCATTATTAATGTTGTTCCGATAAATATAACAATAGTTACGTCTTAATGGTTATACATTTGCAAGTTGAACCCTTTATATTCTAATAGCTATAATTACATACAATTAATCTAGTTAAACAAAATAAAAATACAATACGCAATTTAGCATACGAACCCTGCATGTTCTCTTTATTTTCATAAATGTCAGTCGGTGTAGAATACATAATTGAAAGAGAGGTCGCATAATTAGCTTACAATTCAAAAAGGACTAGCACATTTCAATAGTCACCTATTTATGATGTGTTCATAAGATAACTTTATAAAATAAAAGATAGAGGTATAAATTAGTGTGAAATCTGTAAGTATGTATTACATAATAAACGATAAAAGTGTAAAAAATTCTTATAAAATCTATAAGTATATAGTAAAATTATTTTATTATAAAAACTATGTTGTGTTCAATAAAATTGTAAGAAAGAGTTTAAAAAACTTCCATTGATCTTGTACATTTCAGTATATGTACATATATTATAATTTTAAAGTAAAACGATTTAATAGCAATTTTTATAACAAGTAATCGGTAATTGCAATCTTCTGTATTTGATGATAATTTATATCGTAATAATTTATTTTGTTAATAACACATTATCATTTTGTAGAAATTTTACCGAATCTGGAGAAGATAACTTTGATGTAAAATCGGTTTGTGTTTCTCGTGAAAGCACGCGATCATAAATAAAATAATCATACGTTTGCAAAATAATCCGTTCGGCGGTATGTGCCGTGGTTTATTGGCTTCTTGTACGCTGTACGGTGCTCGCAGACCCGAAATAGACGAGGGGTTTAGGTCGCTTTCGAGGTAAACGACCGATTGTCTGCACGATCCAGAAACCTCCGGAAATCTTGGCAGTAACGTGAATATCAACCTCGTCGCAATAAATTTGTTATGTTCACCACTTATGGCGTCGAAAAACAAGCGTTGCTGCGTGTAAGGCTGCGTGTAATGTCGAATCGATATATAAGCAGACACGATATGGGAGTGTCACGTTCCACTCGTTTAAAAGCAGTATGATAGATATGAATCTTTTTTTAGAAAACATTATATTTACGTACAAGAAATATTTTATTTTTACTGCAAGATAAGTAGTTGATAATAGATGCAATTCGCGTACGTAATAAGTTAAAGAAAATGTTATCTCGGAGATATTCTTCAGAAAATAATCTAATCTCGCGCAAGAAGCGTAGTAATATTTGCTTGTAAGTATGACCGAAATGTCGCAGACGGGTCAAACGGGAAGCAACTGGTCGCCTTTGGCTATTCGCCAGTTTATGCACTCGGTTTCTCGTATCTCTATAAATTCTCATTATCGAATCTAATTTGGCCAAGTCGAAATTTTTAAAAACATCTAAGACACTTAATGGCAATACAACGTTCTCATTTTATTAACTTTCATAACTTTGAAAGATTCAGTATATGATTTTCTAATGTTATTTATTAGCCCAATTTTATCATGTAATTTTATTTATTATTTAATATATTAATAATTAATAACGTTAGTATTTATACCTACAGCTTTTGCTGAAATTCGTTGATAATATATTTTAACATTTGATTATATTTTTATTTTGACTCAACATGTCCCAAGAGTTTCATTCTCTAAGACTGACTGTAATTACCGGCTCTCCATTAGCAACAGCTACACTCTAGCTATTTTGAAGTCAAACTTACCGGCAATACATGTATTTTTTAAAGAGCATTCCAACTAACACATTTACAACTGTGGAACTTTGCGAAGGTTTACATTAAGAGAGATAATTGAATTAATTATCGAATGTCAGCCGACATCCCGAACGTAACATTCGGGAATTCTCGTATTTTCAGAGTGCATGGTATCTACTCGCAGGTAATATCGTACGCGAGTATTCCTCTTGCACAGCGGGGAAAGCCGGTAGAAGGCCAGCAGCGGGTGTCTAATTCCAGACTAATTACTTTCCCGCCGTCAAAGAGGCGTGCTAAATTCGTTATGCGGGCCCCAAGCGGTGGCATCCATCGTTGACGGCTACTAAAATCAAGCATATTAGACATATAGCTGCCAACGTACCATCGGTTATCATAAAAATAATACTGTGTTAAAAGTGACGAAATTCCGTAAAAATATTTTGCGCCATTAACATTTTGTATAGTAAATTCTCATTATCCTATTGGAATGTTAATCTTCTTTTAAAATGAAGGAGCACATCGACATGATGATAAATTAAATCTCTCTCTATTCAGTTTCGAAGATTGAGTTTAGTGTATTTTTGGAAAAAGGAATAACACATGGGCTGAAAAGTCCCGAGCCTAACAAAGAAAACACGGTTTTTTTCGTTGAAAGTTAGTTTTATTCATCGACGTAATTTCCATCAAGAACAATGCAATCATTCCAGCGCCGCTCTAACATTTCAATACCACTTTTGTAGAACGATTTATCTTTTGCCTCAAAATAGGCCTCAGTTTCAGCGATAACCTCTTCATTCGAGCGAAATTTCTTACCGGCGAGCATTTTCTTTAGGTCTGCGAACAGCCAGTAGTCGCTGGGAGCCAAATCTGGCGAATACGGTGGATGTGGGAGCAATTCGAAGTTCAATTCATATAATTTTGCCATTGTTTTGATTGACTTGTGACACGGTGCGTTGTCTTGATGAAACAAAAGTTGCGTCACTCTTAGCACAATAACTCACAAAGTAATGAATATCATGAAATTTTAACAGCTGTCTTTTGAAGATTAGCACACACTGAAAAAGAGGTGAATGTAATAAAACTAGAGCCATTTCTGTGTTAGGCTCGGGATTTTTCAGCCCATGTGTTATGTATTTTTATACACATGAGTTGATATTTAAAGTAACTTTTTAAAAAGAAAATTGGATAATTCTAAAATTCATCAAAGAGTCTATTTCTAAATTATTTTAAAATTTATTTGTATTTAGTATAAAGACGAGAAATTTATAAATAAGCGCTAATATCTTTTTAATGTGCGTGTCATTATGTGATGTGTTGGCTCTTTGAACCTTGTGATTCCGGTAGTACCGTTTACAGATGCTGAAATAATTTTGTAGGCTTAATATAGTTAGTAACATTTTGAGCTCAACTGAGTTGCCCTATTATCTCTAATGAAGTCTTAATTTAGACTTCACAACCGATTAAGTTTTATGATGATCTTAGCTTATATTTTTAATGTGTATTATATGAATTTAAATTGACACAGAAAAATACAATTTATAATATTTTAAAAGCATCTACGTAATATGATAAAATAAGTCAGAAATATTTAAATTTCTGTCATTTGACGTAACTCAGTTTACGGAAATTTTTATTATGTGCGATATAATTGAATCTAAATTGTTTATGCAAATATTAAAAAAGAATTGAAATTGTTTAAGAATAAAAATATTAAGAAAAGAATTGCGATTTTTTAATGATTATTAAATTAATGTAAATGTTTAATAAAACAGTAATAAAATAATAATAATTTGACGACAAATCGTTAAAGAAAACAATCATAATTATTGCAATTTCTTTACCTTTAATTAATCTTGTTAATTTTTTTCTATTGTAGGAGCTGGAATTAAGAATAGAAACGCAAAAACAGACGCTGCAGGCTCGTGATGAGAGTATCAAGAAGCTCCTCGAGATGCTCCAGAATAAGGGGATGGGTGAGACATGCTTGCAATTTTTTAAATTAATTATTTTAATATTAATTAATTATTTTAACACCGCATTTTACAAACAAAAATTTACATGTATGTGTGATCATAAGATAGATTAAAGAAATCATAAGAATTCATTAGTTAAATCAAATAGAAAAGACGGATTTAGATTTTATTATAGAAAATTATAATAATATATCATAATGACTCACTGTGAACAACAATAGCCATTTTTT
>NW_017304279.1:69433-74915 GCF_001594115.1 Trachymyrmex septentrionalis | reverse complement strand
ATGACTCACTGTGAACAACAATATCAATTTTTTTAATATTTTAAAATTTTTTTCAATTAAACTCAAGGAGTATAATTACAAATTAGAAAATCGTAATAAGCTTTATATAAAAATTAACATTTTGAATATTAATAAAGAAGAAAATATTTATTTTAATGAAATAAAGCACTGCCGGGAAAAGAAAACTATAAAGCATGTGCATACATAAACTTTTTAAAAACATTGGATTAACAAAAAAATAATTATATATAACGAAGTGTACATACACAAAAATATTTTTACATTTTAAATTTAAAGTTTAACTATTGTTCAAATTTTTAATCTACATTTATTTCAAACAAAAATATAGTTTCCTGGCGATATTTTAGCTCTTATTTAAGTTCTTTTTTTTTGCATGATTGTTAAGTAATTTTTCCAAATATATACCATGCTTGTAAGTGACTTCATGTAGCAAAAGTACTTAGCGCGTTAACAGAATTTAAAATTGCGAATATTTCATTTGCAAATATACGACCTAGTATCGTTCTTCTCTAACCAAGGGAAGATTCAATTTCCTCCGCAATGACATTTTTCGCGCAAATGCCGTCGGTCATCCTCGACGACTACAACGGTTCATCAAATTATCTCGTTAAATCCACGAGTTGCAATTCATCTAAGCAGAGGAATCTGCACTTTGAAATCGTTATTGTTATCTTTACCTTTATAAAAGCAAGACTCATCTTGTGAAGTTAACGTATAATCCAAAAGGATGCTGCAAGAAAATATTAATCTTGTAAATCTTGTTAATTTTACGAAAGAAAGAATACTTTTGAAAGTTAAGAAGACAGCATTTAAATGAACAAAGTTTCAATTCGTGACATGTATTAGAGTAAATTACCATGTTCACGCGCTTGGCATACATAATTAAATGCGCTGCATTAATATAACAACAATTTGCTCTTTAAACTATTTTTATTAATTTGAATATAAGTAATTAATACAAGTAAGAGGAGGGGAAATAAATCTTTTTAATTAACATTATTATTTATTAATTACAATAAAAATGTTATGTGCATTAATTATAATATAAATAATATTATAATAGTAATAAAAAGTTAGAGAGATATTAATAAAGATTGCACTCGAGCAAACTGTCGCGATTATTTTACAAACTTCATTTATTCGTATATACAAACATACATATATATATATATATATACACGTACAAATACATTCACAATTGCACACCGACAATCCAAGACCTGGAACCAAACAGTTCCTCCAAGAGTTCCTCGTTACTTTCTACTGTTCTAGGAAAAGAGGAGGAAAGGATCATGTTCCAGCAGATGCAGTCGATGGCCCAGAAGCAGGTCCTTAAGCTATTTCTATCCGTCGCCATACATATTTATAATTATAAATTTATATATATGTATATATATATATATGTATATATACATTATGCATCGCGTACATGTATATACATATATATGTGTGTATCATTCTCATTTCGATCGACGCTCATTACGCATTTTCAATACGCATATGTGTAACTACGTATTGACATTAATAATTTGCTTATTTTTATTAGTCTATTTTACACGTCTACGTACATACATATATGCGTTAACATTAATTCGCTGCCCATTGTTCTGTATCGAGTAGTTGCTTGCAAGTAGCTTGCAGTTACTGCACCGCCACTGGCTTTACTTTTCGCCCCGTGTGCCGTGCTCACGCTTGAACTTTTGTGTCACCTGAGATCTGAGAAAAGAAAAAAAAAAGAGAGGAACAAAATGGACAAAAAAGAAAACGAAACAGGCGAGCGCCAGGGGATGAGTGGAGTTAGCCCTTAACACGGGCGATCCATTCTCGATTCAGGGACCACAACAGGGTTTTGCGAGCTTTCCTCGCCTGCCTCGTGCAGCTCTACTCGATCGTTGCTCTCAAAATCGATCGGGTTCTCGCGAGCGACGGAAGGGTTTTCCGTTTTGTGTTCCGCAATACAGGCGAGACTAAGGTACGGTATGCACATGCGAGATCGGGGGATGGCGATAGGCAACAGCCGATCGAAGCTACTAACGCGACACATCGGGCAGGAGCCGCGGAAAATTCGCAGATCGATAAATCTGCGGCAACGCAAAGGATCTGATCAATCGGGAATCCGATAAGAATATGATCTGAGGATCATGGGATTCGCGGATGTATGCAAATGTTGAAAGATATAAAAATTTTAGAATAGCAAAACTTAAAAATTTTCACAAAAGATTTATTAAGAAGTCTTTTGCAATAAATTCTAAGAAGGCAAAAGTTTTAAGTACATAACAAAATAAAATAAATATAAAAATGATTAAAGCGTCCGCAAATCCAATGATTATGATAGAGACAAGGAGTCGCGTACTTTACAAAGATTTCTATAATCCAGAAACTTTTGAAGTGATGTAATATCTCTAGTATCGGTTGTAATAGTTGTTTATCATGTTATCAAAAGAATTGTCTGCTTTGTTACAACTGAAATTTGAACTACAATTCAATTTAGCAGCTCTGATCCTTTTTCGTGGGTAATTTTATATAATTATTTACAAGAATAAAGATTCATGCATAAAATAGAGAAACACACGTTCAATATATAGAAAAGGAAATTCGATTTTGGAGTTACGTTTATCTGGAGTGTAACTCTCTTTTTGTGATGTAACTTGTGCAATCGGAGCTGTTCGCAGTCAAAATATTTCATGCATTTCGAGAGCTCGCGATGTTGTATTTATTTCGATTTGACAGCGTTTCTCCTCCTAGAAAAGGAAAATCAAATCAAAAGTAGAAAACCGACGGGATTCACTCAACGACTTTACACATGTACATGTACACGTCATACAGACACACACGCACACGTCTTCCAGCATCGCATTCATGTCGCGCTCAGTGTGCACGCAAAATCGTGGGTTTACTCTCTCACAAGTATTTTGTACGCGCACTTTCCTTTGCGTCACCACCGCAAGTTTTCAAAAATTCACGCCTACAAACGCGATTCTGTTGTTACATACTTTCGTTGCGAACAAAGTTTGCGGAAATCTCCGAGAAATGCGTCGAGGAAGTGTCAGGAGGAATTTATTGAGATGCTTGTTATTTATCGCGAGTATTGTCTTACCGTTTAGTTCATTTTTATAGAATTTTCGATATCCTACGACGCCACGCTTACATTCCGACATGCCATAAAACTTATATGACAGAAGTAAAATGTGATACGACAGAGTCGACAATTTATGTCGCCGGATAATGCCAAAAGGTGGCTGTAGTATTTTATCGCAGGTTACGGAAAAATCGTAGTTTGGCGAAAATTATACAAAAATTGTGTTACACAGTCATTTATGTGTTAAAAATTGCCTGTCAAATATAAATACGTGTCACATTTGAATATTTCAAACAATTACTGATCGTTTCACGTGGAAATTTACACATCGTCTCTACGCATATATCGATTTTTCGTCGATAAAATCGCGAATAGTCAGGGGCTCGTATTAAATCTGATATCCAAGAATGGTCCAGGAATTCGTGAATTTTTGAAGCGTCCCCCCATTGCTTACTTTCACTCAGAAATTGTTGCTGCCCCGCTGTACTGTCACTTAGCGAAATGAGCATATTTAGACTGTTAGCCTCGTAAAGGAGTTTTTGAGCACCTGAGTATTGCGTGATTACGTTGCCGTTACCACATCCGCTCTGCCTTTTGCACAATCCGTGTGTTAGATGATCTTTAGAGCAGACCTAGATCGTGTATTTTCCGAGATACATTGTCGCGTTTATAGTGTTCTCCTTTCGTTTATGATACACGAAATGCGAAGTCGTTCGGAAAAGCCGTTATTATTTCGCCCGTTACCGCCAACAAGCTTGTTTCTCTCACGCTTTTTGACCCACTTTTGCCACGAACCATGTTCGCGTTTTCATTTAGTCACGATGGTCATCTCATACACATAGCTTTTCATCCACGTCATTTCTTTACAAAATTTATATATTCCTTATGTTCCTCTGCAGCTTTGCTGCGTTTGTATTTTGCAAAAGCACCCAAAATGTTAATCAGAAATTTACGTCAAAGAAAATCGTTTAGAAGTTATCTGTTACTCTATTCAATTAAACGACAAATTCTTCGAATACTAAATATTGATTTTATATAGATCATGAATTTAATTCCGTGAATTTCAGCGAAATTTAATAAAGTGTATACGTAAATTAGCATTTTATTTAAAAAGGATTTTTATGAAATCAAGAGAAGATAAAGGTGTCACTTACAATTATAGTTCTATCGCGATAAATTAGTAGTAATTAACGCTTTTCACGAACTACATCGCATTCATTCACTCGCTCGGTCTTCTTGCACTTTCGTGTTTATGCCTGTTAGATTTAGAACTTAGAAGGAGTCTATGTAACTTAAGTAGCACTCGAAGTCGGGAACGATTTGATAGAATGAAAAAATTGACAGATCCGTGGCACTTGTATGAGTGCAGTTTTCGAGCACGAACTGATCGGAGCAAGTACGTCAAAATTGTCCATCAATCGCACGAGAAGTCATTCACTCCCTCCTCGTTCTTTCTTTCTCTCATTTTGTCATTGAAAAGAATAACGCACAATGTCAATCTTCACTCATTCTCTCCTTTCCCTCTAAAAACTACTTTAAGCAAATCTTGAGCGATCAGTTGCACCAGCACCAAAAGCCTGTCTCGTTGTTCATTGTGACAACTTAGCAGCACGAGCATTGTATATCATGTTATCACCAACCTCGATCCATGTATTCTGGCCCAATTTATCTCAACCGATCCCTTGAAATCCTTCTATAAGTTCTTCGTGTTCTATGCTGGGATTGAAATCGACACAATCTAAGCAAGCTCGGAAAGTTGATACTAAACACGATTTGTTTTACAAAAACGGACAATTTATATGTATTATTTTATTACTGAAATTTGTATTTATAGTGTTGATATTAAATTTTATTGAAATTTCAGCAATTTTAATCGCTAGCTTCAATCTCTTAATTACCTGCTTTCGAATAAAATATGCGCGACCGAAATGCAGATGTTATCTCGAAATTCTCGGCTAAGAATACTCCAAATTGCCGGTGACGATTTAACAGACGCCATGAGCGTGTAGAAGACGTTTTCCGATTAGCTCGAGAAAGAGGGGAGCACATTCGACGCCGAGGGGAAACTACTCGGTCCAATTTCCTCTCTTTTCACGACAAATTTCTCCGGGCATAAGCCGATCTCGGCGCGACAAGCGGGCTGCAATTAATAGCTGCAATCTCGTTGCACGTAATTAATTGCCGTAATTCAGGTGAAGTCTTCGAAGTAATGTACTTCGGGTATCATTCAAGAAACAAAAGGAAATTAATTTTTTGACTTGGAAAGGAAGGAAATTATTAAGGTGTCTATAGTTAAGATATCTGACACATACATATTAAATTATCTGAAACTACCAGTCGAACATAATAATTATTTTTACACTTAAATTATTTATATATATA
>NW_017304279.1:66946-69418 GCF_001594115.1 Trachymyrmex septentrionalis | reverse complement strand
TATATGAAAAAGTTTTTAATATAATAGAAATAATTAATGTTATGCTTATATGAAATACTGTAATTTACGTTTATATAATTTTATAATTTTTCTATTATTTAAATTTTTCACCGTAAAGCAGGTAACTAAAAGTACAAAAAGAATGAGGTAATTATTCGTTAACAATGGATTACGAGTCTTTAAAAAGCATATAATGAGCATGTGAATAAAAAAACAGGAACACGTAGCTTTATGTATATATTTTTCCAAATTAGTTCCATATGAAACCACGTGTTCTCCTCTACCTTTCTCTTTGCACCCTACATGTCGAATGATTCAAGAACGATTCGTCCACGATGTCTTTATTCGATGACCCTGACAAAATGAGATAATTCATCTAACAATCAACTCGTACGTCATGTTATAAACTATCATGTATATATATTCTGCAAAAAATAAGAACTTTATTTTTGGACTCGCAATGCGTAATGAAGCTAAATTTGTTCCATCAGTCTAATTCGATAGATCGGACGTTAGATGAATCATTCAATTATACGATACGTCACCGAATCAGCAAATCATGGGACGAATCGTCTGCTGCTACCGTTATTGTCGAACACGAACGGATGTAAAGACGCAGACGAGAAAGCAGACGGCCGATCGCAAGGAACGAAGAAACAAACAGTGCGAAGAAAATAAATTCGGAAATATCGGAAGTAACAATAACAGCTGCGATTGGAATGCGTGGAATGAGCTGCTTTGGATGTGTAGCCGTTAAGATACGTTAGCCACCCCTCCCCTGTTCGCGCGGGGAAATATCATGCCCGCATATCCGCCTATCTCACGTCATTCACTATCCATCACTAACCACAAGTACAATTACTATCACCACCACATGATCAGCCATCACCGTCATCATCACGGTCACCACGAGTCATCACTCATCGACAACACAACAACCACAACAACTACTACCACAACTACAAGTACAACATCACTACGTAGCTCGAAATTAGGGACTGGCGATACGCACGTGACTTCCCACCCCACGAGGCTCTGCCATGGAGGACCCAACAGGTACACTAATTGCACACGTTAATGCTAATTGGACCTGGTTTAGGTGCGAAGCTAATTATCTGAAATCGCTTCGATCCACGGGAATTTCTCTTTTCTCCAATGAAGAATTTATATGGGTAGTAATATAATATTAGAGATAATCTCTCTTAAAGTCTCGAACAATCAATTGCTTTCTAATAGAATGTATCACACGTGTACATATACATAAGTATACGCCTTGAAAAATATTTGCCTGCAAGAGAGCCACCGTATGCAAAAAGAGATCCTCGCGAAATGTCATTCGCGAATATTTTACAAAGTAGATGTAAAAAATAAATATAATATAGCACGAGTCACATTAAAAAATATATATATGTATGTACTTTATTATTATATTTTAATTTGTAGTTATGTAAAATTTACGTCTGATTTTTTACAATTAACCATTATTGCAAGTAAAAAGTCATTAATCTGCGCGTTAAATATTTTTCAACGTTAAACGTTAGAATATCTATCTCGAGGTAATGAGTCTAAATGTTTTTTAAGCACCAATTTGTTTAAAGATTTGATTGCATTTAACATTTATGCTTTCACGTTCACAAGAAACATAAATGTTAAATAGTTTAAAACGTGTATTTCTAGCTAAGAGATAGGAATTTCTTCGCGATGTCAAAATTATTTCGAAATGAAATCACATTCAGCCGTTAATATTTGTTCATCATTATTTACGCACGCTCACGCATGCTGAATTAGGAGCCGAATTAAACGCCGTGCGCGAATATAATCTGTCTAAGCCTCTTCCTTCTTACGTCCATCGAGATTAATTGCACGTTCGTCATCTTCATCGTGTCGCTGCTTAAAATTCTCTCCGATACTTCATTCATCGTCGTGTACTATGTCTCTGCCTGTGTATGCCTGAATATGTGCGCATCGTACAGTGGCTCTCGATCAGTGGTACATGCTAAATTCACGTAAGTTGTCGCTGTTAAACATGCACACGGACGCTGCGATGTTGAGATAAGTGTAGGAAAGGTCGAAGGTATAGCATCGAATCTAATTGATAACATCTAATTTAACATACTGCCAGTGATATTGGCTAATAATATTTGAGAATTTATAAATTGCGAATTGTAATAAGAAAAAGGAGATAAAAGGAAACATAAAAGTATGATTTTGATTTTTTTCTAGAAAAAATATTATATATAAAGTTGTAAATTTCGAGATTTATAATTTCTACAGTATCAAAATGCACATGTAGAATTCTACGTTATTAAATTCCTTTAAATGTTATTTATAGATTATTCTATAGTTTCTATAAGGATTATTATTAATTTGCAAATGATACGACCTCTTGAGAGAATTAATAATCAGCTAATTGTTGATCATTATAAAGATTTAGTTATTGTCCGCAACATATTGTTACAAATTTCATCTTTT
>NW_017304279.1:59825-66846 GCF_001594115.1 Trachymyrmex septentrionalis | reverse complement strand
TAAATAATAATAATATATAAATGTAATTTTATTATTTCCTCAGTAATTATGTGTGTGGATATTTTAAAAAATAGCAATCTATTTTATAAGTAATAATCTAACAAATACCAATGTATTTTATTTAAAGCTCATTAGTGTTTATCAAAATATCTTTTTTCGATAATATGCCAATATAATCGAGTAAACTTGATCTTTCCTACGCTCGAGAGATTTTTGCTGTCAAGAGAAATTACCGACAACTAAAATTCTCATTTACTGGCTATAAGTGATTACTCGTCGTTCTGTGAAGAATTTTATTGTCGACCATTGCTCTTAAACAACAAAAGTCTCGGATAGAAAATACCTTACGACGTTAAAACTTGCCTCTTATAGCATCGCGCGACTAATCTGGAAACGCGCAAAGTAGCCTGAAGAAAAAAATGAGAGATTGATTCTATTCGCATGCATATACGTGAGAAAGAATAAAAGAAAAAAACGATAAAGTGGTTATCAAAATGGCATTCGTATTCCAAATGACATTTGGCCGAGTTTTGACGATCAGGAGGATGGACGGCATACATCATGAAAAATCTGCCTCAGGCTGTACGAGATTTTTAACTCGTCCCGTAAGAAAACAATTTTCATATACTTTCTCTATATATTTACTACACTTACTTTTCTTTTCTTGATATCTATATATATATATAAAATCTTTTTCTATATTATCTATACTTAATGCAATACGGAGCCACACATAATACGCTACATATTATACACATCCCTATCTTCTTTCCACGTGTATATCTTATACATATGGAATGTTCAGACTCTTTATATGTATATATATATATGCACCATCTCGTTATACGCACACGTACGCGACAAGCGCATTTCTCGGGTATATATGTGTGCATAAACGCTCGTGTTACAGATGTACATTCACACATACTCACACTATTTTTATGTATTTGTTCTGCCATCATCTCGGCTGTTGATTCACTGAATGTTAACGCCCATTTATATATATATATACTCTCTCTTCTCGTTCTTGTACGTCTCAGACACGTTCTTGCCCATCACGACTTACCGCTATCATCGCCAATCGTCGTTATCGATGCACGAGCAGCGGGACGGTCCGAAAGTCGTCAAGTCGCGTCAAGGCAAGCCGATTCCAGGCCCAAGGGAGGACTTTGCGACTGTTTGGCACCGACCTGGTGCGAGATGCGATAATACGACGTCGTTCTCCTCGCGTAATCTTACTGTCTTTATCATCTCTACCATAACACCATTCGTATCGATGATGGGAGTGTTGGCAGATCGACGCTTCTCGTGCCTACGTGGGCTTAAATGCTTTGATAAAGCGTTCGATTAAGATGTCTCAAAATAGACTTCTCAAAGTGTAAATTCTTTTTTACATTTTTAATTATCAACGTTTAGACTTTATATATATATTTTTTACATTTTCACTTCCTGTACTTTCTATAAATATTTTGAAGTAAAATCTCATTCCGAAAGATTAAAAATTGCACATGTTTTAAAAAAAGAGTGAAAATATCATCCTAAAGACAATGATTAGTCATATTGAAAATAATACTTACACACAGACGATTTATGGTCATTGACACATCACTACATCAATATTTCATTCACGCACGCCACACATACATATAAATTTTCGTCAAACATTTACGTTTTAATTAGACATTTAAATCCAATTTCGAGAACTCCACGCTGTTTCTTCATGCAAATTACTAGTCTGTGAACTACTATTTCAAGTACGGATTGCACAACTTTTATATGAAGCAAATGTTGTCATGACGTGACAGCTCTGGAGCGCCATATTGGACTAAGAAATGGTAAAGAAGATCTCAATTTCTCTTAAAATTTTTTGTCGTTCTTAGCATAGAATTCTTAGCACTCCATCTCACAGAGATACGTATTTTAATACGTATATTTTAATCCTAGAAAAGGATTTTCAAATCAATAAGAGAGGAAAAAAGTAATTGTTATACAAAAATTATATGGTTTAGTTGATAATACAGATGACTTTATAATCCCCTTAAATAAGAGTAAAAGGTTTTTACTCTTTAAGAGTGAGATTTCATTCTTGTATAGAGTAAGATGTTACTCCTTTGAGGTGAGAGTTATTCCAAGCAGTAAAATTACATTCCTTTGTAGTAAATATCACTCCAAAAGATTGAAATCTTACTCCAAAAAAAAAGAGCGAAAATCAGTCACTCTTGTTCAAGAATGAAAAATGTTCACTCTTTTTTTCTCAAGATTGGCTAAATTTTTACTTCAAAAAAACAGAAATTTATTTATTTTCAATTGCCCCACTTTGCTTTACTTTGCACATTGTTTTTTATTTTATTTCTACTTCTAGAGAATTGTGCATCAAAACTTGAGAATAATAAAACTGCATCATCGTACTCTAGGGAGAAATTGTTTATTGTGTTATATTGAATGATATTTACTCGGGGAAATGCACCGGTCTGCCCGCACTTTCACGACTCATACACGAACTCATCAAGATGCGTATCCGTGCTCGAGCGCTTATCTCGCAGGCAATGAATAGCGAGTGTTCCCTCATCGGCTTATTGGTTGCTATTTTCTTTTTTCATGGCAAGTCCATAAAACTCAAGCCCCCTTTACTCACACTCTTAGAACACCGATACGCATCCGCACATGCATTCAAAAGAGATCTTGTCCATACGACGTGGCCGCGTTTCGAACTAACGAAATTAGCTAAGAAATTGCAAATCGCTATTTCTTATTAATACGACAATTGATTCTCACGTATTTCTAAACAATTCCTTCGACAAAGATCGCACCTTTGATCACGACGGAGAACGACGGGTTCTTCGGGGAAAAAAATTGAGTAAAATACGAGGGAGTACGTGTTATTAGCGCAATGACAATCATCGAAACGCCGCGCGCAGAAAAATGGACAACGATGTCGGCCGTACGTCGCGGTGGGCGAAAGAACTGCGGCGGCGCCCGGCGTCCGGAAGAGGATCACCGTGAGAAAAATTAAATAAAAAAAGAAAGAAATTCAAACAACTATATATTGAAATGTTAAAGCGTGACCTTGCGACTGTGAGATCATCGAAAAGACTAAACGTGACGTTACCGATTGACGATCGTCGATCGTCGTCAGTGATCGGTGCGGTGCCAATTGAACCTCAGAATAGAAATCAGACAATAAAAACGCGAATTCAGAATCAGACAGAGATCTGATACTAACAGAGAGAGAGAGAGAGAGAGAGAGAGAGAGAGAGAGAGAGAGAGGGAGCGAGCGAAGAATGAATGTCGATACGCGTGAGTGAGGATTCCTCGCCGCTTCTGTCGACGGTTGACTCCTCAATCGCATTTTTTTTCGGAGTGCACAAGAATGCATTATTCGCTCGGAGAAGAGAACGAAGAAGATCGTTTTGGAAGAAGGAAGCTCGGCGGTACGTCGCTTTTCTTTCGTCAACCGAGACGCTGCCGGTGCCACTTCCGCTTCCTCGAGACTGTCCCGCGAACCGAGAGATTGGAAGATGAAAATTGCGTGCGCTATTCACAGCCAAAATGCGTATAAAGAAGAAAGATATTATTTCGGATTTTGATTAAGATATTTATCGATTAAAGAACAAATAATCCACTAAAATAAATCGGCAGTTTATGACGAAATAAAAAATTATTGCAAAATTCACGAATAACATTTTGCTGTTGTTTTTCCAATTTATATATCTGTATGTGAAAAGTGTAGAAACGAATATTGTTAGTTATTTTTATGTTACAACTATTTTTTAGTATCTCCTTTTTTTAGTTTTCGTTGAAATTGAATAAAATTAATTTTTGAGATTAAACTAGCGCGTGATATTACAGTCTTTTTTTGCATTTTGGAATATTTATGTAATATGTTTTTCTCCAAATTT
The DNA here is from genome assembly GCF_001594115.1 of Trachymyrmex septentrionalis. Lineage (NCBI taxonomy): Eukaryota > Metazoa > Arthropoda > Insecta > Hymenoptera > Formicidae > Trachymyrmex > Trachymyrmex septentrionalis. The sequence continues at coordinate 62,947 of NW_017304279.1, read as the reverse complement.
AAATTATTAATTTAAATTTTGTTTACTTATCGTAATGAATAAATCTTTAAACGCGATACAGCAGTGAATGAATATGGCGCACATAGCAAATAAAACTATTTCAACAAAGTCCAAAAAAAAAAGACAACAAATACGGGGACAGTCTCATATGTTAGCGAAGCCGCACCAACTAACCATCTTTATAGTCACATTTCTGAAACCGCACTACTGCATACTTCACATCCAAGAAAATATAAAAAAGAAATCAGACAACATCTCAACTACATCATCAAACAAACAATAAAAAAGATATTAGATCGCGAGATTGCGCTAGAGAGACAGAGAAAAGAAACGGCGGCGCGAGAAAAAAGTCGACGATCTGTAACCGTCTTCCCCATTTGTTGCTTCTGTTGTATCAGGAGCTCAAAGCAACGAACGAGAGCCTGAAGAGCCTGCAGACGCAGTTGGAGCTTGCGTACGCCTCGACCGCGTCTTCGGGACACCCAGTCGGCGGCATCAGCGGATTGGCGGGTGCATCGGTCATCGGACTAGGTAGCGTATCGGGGGGTGCAGGTGCTGGGGGCTGCGACGGCGGTACCGTCCTCGGAGGTAGCGTGGCGGTTCCAGGCGGCGTGCCCGGTAGCACCACCCTGACCGCCATCATGGAGACGAAAGACGCGCGCATAACGACTCTGGAGAAGGAGGTAGCATTGATGGAGGCCGAACTGCAGCGTATTAAGGAGTGCAGCGGTAGGCTGCGGGAACAACTGCTGAAGGCCATTGCTGTGCCAAACAGCGGCGATACTATACAGCAACAGCAACTGAGTATCACGCAGCCAACCGGCCTGGGTGGTCAGCAACAGCCCGGCACGTTGCCCCTGACCAGGGGACCGTCCATGATGACCTCGCTGGTACCGTACGGTGGCCATGCGTCGTCCGCGCCACTAACCAGTTCGTTGCTTGCCGGTTCGACAGGTGGGCCTACCACCGGGAGCAGCGGCGGGTTTGGCGTCGGTGGCGGTTCGTGCCTAGCCGGCATCTCGTCGGGTGCCACTACAGGCGTAGTCAACCCTTATACCGATCGTTACGCTACCGATCATCATCCCCATCAGTTGCATCATCACCAGCATCATCATCACCATCATCTTCACCAGCAGCAACAGCTGCAGCTGCAGCAGCAGCTGCAGCAACAGCAACAGCAGCAAATGCAGCAACACTTGAAACAAATAGAGCCGGCGGCGGCTGGCGCCCTCGCGCTGCACGCTCACACCTTCAACAAGCACGACTTGAACTTCAAACGGCAAGTAAGTTTCTTCATCAACAACGTGCGCATCGAAAAGAACGACGTCGTCTAGGACGATACCTGGGACGGCGCGGGAAGACGGGAGTTCCTTTTCCTGATCACAGGTACACGAGGATTACGATCGCGTCCTCGTCTTCGTCGTCATCGTCGTTGTGTTCATCGTTGTGTTCATCGTCGTCGTCGTCGTCGTCGTCGTCGTCGTCGTCGTCGTCGTCGTCGTCATCTTCGTCAGCCTCGTCATTGTAGTTCTCGTCGGCTAGTTTCGAGAGCCATCGAGATCGGAGAGAACCGGGTTGATGTGGTCAGTTTGAGAAAAGAGAGAGTGGCAGATAGAAAAATCTGTTATTCTCGTCGAGGGTGATCATCCGGAAGGAAAGAAAATCTGTGTCTTCGGGGAAGAGGCTAGATCGCCGCGAAGAAGCGATCTAGGTGACAGAAGGTCGAAGAAAGGGGCGTACAGTAGGATGACTTCTCTGTTGAAGGGGAGAGGAAGAAGCTGGCGCCGGTGCAAGAGCGAGTCGTTGAGACGACGACTTCCGCGCTCAAGGATCTTTCGATTCTCTTCGTCTTTTTCTCCGAAATGTCGCGTATTATGTACGTACAAGCGGGAGTCCGTGAGAACTAAGATGGCGGCGTGGAAGACGAATGATTTCGGACTTCGCGCTACGCGATGTCCCTGCTGAATCTGTCACAGTTGACGCGTTTTGAAAAATTAAACTTTTATTATCGGAAAATGGCTAGGAAGTATATTTATGGCATTATTAAAGTTTTCCCTTGGATATCTAAATTATATTTATCTAAATATTACTTTAGACATTTTATTTAGAGAGTGCCATAATCGAATTTCGATTCGTTTAATGTTTGTTTTATTTTAGAAATTAAATTATATATATATATATGTATATATATGATTTAATTTATATATGTGTATATATATATATATATATATACATTATTTAAGTATTTTGTAATGTCAGGATACTTGAAGGTAAAGCTAAAAGTTTTTAATTAATTTAACATTGTATTGATTTGTTGAAATGTGAAGAAATATTCTCCAATAATGACGTTTCAAATTTCGTTGCTCAGTGTTGAAAACATTACAGTATTATAAACAAATCCTTGATGCAAGACACGATTACTTTGAAAAATGTCTTCGGATACAAATAAATCAATAGCTCTTTCCTGACTTTTTTACAAATTATTTGTTTTCCTAGTTAAATCATCGTATGATAAAAAAGAGAAATAAACAAATTTTATATAATAAGAAAATGAAATAAAAAAATGTTGAGCATCAAGAATGATGATCAAACACAGCGATGTGATAAAAAATAAGAACACTTTCTATGAAATCAATTACGTAATAATAGAACAAATTATGTTAATCTTTAGACTGAACTCAGTACCAAGTCGAACTCAGCAGGCACTACCTATACAAATTGTAGAATATATGAAACGGTGGTGCGAACGTTTAGTCGGAAATAGAACCTTTAGCTGTAAATAGAGATCACTTAGGCTTTATCGCACGAACGTTTCCCTGAACGAAGTAGTGTGTTTCTCCTTAGTGTATGTCGCTCTCACGCAAGTACGGGAATAGACGAACTCGAAAGACGTTTACGCACGCGTTAATTTAAATGAACGAACTTGCAAACTTCGGATTTGAACTTTGCAAATTGCGTTCCGTTCGACAAATTATTTTCGAGCAAATTATTATCTAGACAGGCGAAAATGTCTCATCGTGAGCGATCGGCCTATGACGTTATCAACCGCTGTTACTAACTCGTCTTCCTTCCTGAAGGAATCATTAGTGGATTGAGAATAACGTAAAATAAGCGATATCATA
>NW_017304279.1:44469-59725 GCF_001594115.1 Trachymyrmex septentrionalis | reverse complement strand
ACTGTTACTAACTCGTCTTCCTTCCTGAAGGAACCCTAGGAATCATTAGTGGATTGAGAATAACGTAAAATAAGCGATATCATCGTAAGTGTATCCCATAGTTCAACCCTGCGGAACCGACCAATGTCGTTTTACTTCTCACTGACTCTCGTCGATCGCACGTGCACCACCATACAATACTTTAAAGCGTACCTGTTTTTCTTTACCACTTTGACATCTTTTTTTCTCGTCACGCGACATCCTGAAACGCAGAAGAGTTCTCTATTTTTTGATTCAATTGTACTTAGATATCATAGGTAAACAGGGTGAATCCTAAGTGACAGGTGTAAGTGCAGAGCGTTACGTGAGACGCCTCGCGATGGAAAAGTACGCGCGTTTCGCGGATGAAACGGAATTTCGACAGAATTCAAAAATAGCGTCAGTAACGGAATTTTTGATGATAAGAATTTTTAATAATTAAAAGTTACCGAACCATCACCAGCCAAAGTATATCTAACATTACAACGTATCTTAAAACGGAATGTTAAAATCAAAGTTATATATAAGTATACTGCATTAATATTATATATTTTCATATTTTATAAGGTTTTAAGTCGCGAGATTTCAGAAGTTCCGAGAAGTCCCAACGTATCTGTCAATAAAAACCCGCTTGTGCGCACAATATTGACGTAGATATTTTATGACAGCTGATAATTCTTAAGTCAATGAAAGGCTAACTTAAGAAATTTACTGAAGAATTAAATAGCTTCGCTGAAAGAACAGACGCAATCCGTGCGTGTTAGGTCTGAAGTTATCACTTCCTCGAAGTGAAGTTTTCTTCGGCGAACTCTGTTTCGAGACCGCGCAACACGCGATTCATTTCTAATGCGAGGAATTCCCAGGTTGCACCCTGTAGATGCACAGACATTCATGCGTCGTTCGAAAAATCCCTCTGTGTTTATAGCGTGATAAGCTTTCGGACGATCTTTGATCTTCCGCTAACTTTCAGTAATAGCCCTCCAGAGGGCAGTAAAGAAGAAAGCTAGTTGCTCCCGCGACGCGGTTCGCGGAGAAAGTGGAATAGGACATATGTAGTCAGACATGTTCTTGGATATCAAGAGACCAGCGATACTCAGATTTCTTTGCTTCCTTGAATACGAAACATGAATAAAAGCGTATATTGCTAATAGTTCAAGTAACGTTAAAGTAACATTTTTTAAATAAAAATATCTAAAAAAAATTTACATAATTTATTTAATAGAATTTTAAATCGCGTCTTTCAAAATTCTTAAGAAAGCAGTATAAAGTAATACGAATTATATAATAATATTTACATTATTATTATATTTTTGACACAGTAAAAGAAAGCGAATAACAGTTACGTTATATGGTGAACATCTAAAATTCTAGTTATTACAAGATATTATATTGGAAATATTCTAATAGATATTTTGGATACTTTTTCTTTTAAATATACCCAAATGTCCGAAGAACTAATTATTCTGGTTATCCAAGAACATTTATTAGATACTGGTGATGTATGGAAAAGCGTTGAAGAAGCGCGAGACAAGAGGGAGCCTTGTCACGAGGATTCTGGATTTCGCAGTGAGAAAGTCAATGAGAAAGTCGTGTATATTTCGGTAGCTTCTATTACGACACAGTTAAAAAAACCATGCGTACTCCTAAAATTCTTATAGGCTTTAGATCGTGAATTTATGAGAATACTGTTGAAATCCTAAAATGTCTATTATATGAATGTTGATCTTGTTTGCGAACACGCAGCGAGAAATCGAAGATGAAAGAAGTGATTATCCAAAAAAGAGAGAAATTATTCGAATGGCACGCAGAAAGGTCTATTATATATAAATATATATATTAATATGCATACACATGCATCTGTAAATATATATGTATATGAAGATCCTGTATTCACATTTGCATATATATATATATGTAAAGATGCGTATGCGTGTACAATGCGTGTGTAGGTAAGAAGAAAAAGAAAAGTATACTTGAAGCTTCCGCCGAAAATAATATTTTCGTAGCTCACAGCGATTTAATCCCATGCACTCCTTTCTCCAATCAACCTTCTCTTTCCTCCCGAAATGTTTGGGGCATGTTACAGGTTATACCTGACTTAGCCATAGCTGCATAATGTATAATGTATCAGATCGAGTTGAGTGCTTCTAACGCAAGCGATTGTCAAGAAGCTCTCATTCTGTTCCGAACGTACCACGCTCAAAATGTTTCCAAAGATCCTTCCGCTCGCCGAGGCTGTGCGCGCGTTCTGAGGTTGTGACAATCCTTATTTTTCTATTCTCTGTGTATACTAGATCGTAAGACGTCGTGTCGCGATACATCCGGGTGTAACACGCGAGAGTCCGACACACGGCGATCGCCACGTCCGCGCGGAGATGAGAACACCAGGGCGTCGATTAATTAATCGCAATTCGGTCGAACTCGAATTGCAACGATTGCGAAATGCACTTACTGGTCAAGCTGGGTATAACCGTGACTGATCCGTTCTTCATCCCTTCTGGGTTTTCCACAATAAACCATTACCTAAGCTTTAAGTCTTAAGCCGTAAGAAATTGACCAATCGAATGTGAGAAGAATAATCGACTATGATTGGTCAATTTCTTACAGCTTAAAACTTAAGGCTGAAGTAATGACTTATTGTAAGATAGCCAATTCTGCCTATTCTATTGTATCCAGGATAAAACCGCGACGATCGACATCCGGGAATACAATATCAAGGGGAACCGATCCTCTTCTTTCGACAATCCAGATATGTTACCCGGTGCCTCGGCGACGTTTCGCGATTTTACTCGTGCGAAAGACGAACGTTCTGAATTTCACACGCTCGCAAGGTCAGCCTCATCTTTAAAGCTTTAAACGAACGATCCTCTTCGGACTGCGCCTCCTAAACTGAGGAGACGGGCGAGATACACTCTCGTGATAATAAAAAACCGGAATTATAATATTGAAAACTGTTATAACCATGCTGCTGCTGCTGATGATAATAATAATGTGATGAAGAAAAAACTTGAGGAGGAGAATTTGTTTTCGCGCGTTGCCAACCTCTGTTTCCGCGGTGCGTGCCGTAAAGCCGATCCTCCTTAAAATCCTCAGCAGATTCGACACCCTGGTGGCTGATACGAGGATTCATTGGATTTGCAATAGATCTCGCACAGAGGAGAAGAGAGATCATTGATTTTTTTTTGTTCTTTTTCTTTTTTTTTTTGGCCAATTTATTTTGGCCATTACAACGATGCATCCATCGCAGCTCGTTTTATTCTAAATCAACCTTAATTAAAATTTGTAAAAAATAATATAATGTAATTGATATTACACTAAATTCTTTCAAACGGCGGTTTTCTTCTAAACACGTTTTGCGTTATGTAAAAATATTATAAGTGCGTATATTTATTTTATAAACATTTATTTACTTTAGAATATAATTTTAATTGGAATTATGTAATTCCCCCATCTTATGGCTTTGCTAGCAACATGATGATTTCAAGATGGCAGTTTAGAAATGGGATTATGGCAAACGCTTTTGCGCTCAAAGGACATTTTTCTTTGCTTACATTCGTCTCGAAAGGACGAAGAAAATTAAATTAAATTTATAAAAGAGTTAAATGGTGGATGTGAATTTGTTTGCGCAGGTTGACTTCTCGCAGATGAGACGACTGCATTTTGCATACCAAACGCAAAAATCTCAACATACGAGTCGAATATTGGTAAACCATTTTCGTCGCAAGTTTATATTTTTATTTTATTAGCATCACATCTTCAAACGATCAAATCATATCGACAAAATTATCGGACATTCGAATTATTTTTATGTTTTTTTGTAACTAATCAAAATTACAACAACATCGACGAAGATAATTATGTTAACATGAACAGTCGATCATGACAAAAAAAAGAAGAGAGAAAGAAAGAAAATCACATTTTCCTATGTTTTTTCACAGTTCACAATGTTTACATATGAGTATTCTTTCCTCATCCTTTCCTTATTCAATAATTTCCTATTTCAAAAGAATTTACAATTTCATATGCATATCTGCCACGCGACACAAAACGATCAATCAAATATCAATCATTATGTCACGCATTTCACATTCTTTGCTTCATCTTCATTCCTCAAAATTGAATAATTGCAGTTCTCGACTACTGGCAGTCAATCTTATACAAAAGTATTATAGTCATTAGTAATTTCATCAACTTCGCGATTGTCATGTCATTAGATCGAATATGGATCTTCGAGTCGCTACAAATCATTCTCTCTGATCATCGCGGGTTCGTGCTCATCTCTTCACAGTCATTGAATCACAAATTAGTCGAAGCAGACTTGTACATGAAACACATACGCGCAAAAATCATCGCACGAGATAGATTGTTCGGTAGCTCCCATGATGATCATCGTCTCTCTTCGAGTCGTGCAACTCGCATGGGGACTTAGGTCCAGTGCATGTTGCATGAATCGTTAGGAATTACGTGGTTGTAGTGTAAGTCATCGCAGCAGATGTTCATTATCGTTCACGTCGTCATCGTCGTCATCCTCATCATCGACATTTTACGGGCTATTCATCGAGGCTCCTTGCGACGCTGTTCTTTCATGACGTTAATCAAGTCATTAGGAATTAATCTCTTAATTATATATCTTATATAATTATTTTGATCACAAATTATTGTAAAACATACTTGAAACAAAATTATAAAAATCTTCTACTAAATACATATTAATTGTGATATAAATTTAGAAGGTTTTTTTATTAATTAAAAGAGGAGGGAGAGAGAGGGAGAGAGAGAGAGAGAGAGAGAGAGAGAGAGAGAGAGAGAGAGAGACAGTCGCGAGGAGCCGCCATAAGCTCGCTCGTCCAACATCGCCTTTATCGTCGTTGAATGATCGTCTAAGCTCTCCCGGTGAGATCGCGTCATCTTTTTCCGTTTCATCTGTTTACTCGCGGTATCGTGATTGTTTTGATCATCGTCGTCAATTACGCGAAGATCTGAAAAAGTGGTCGCGCCGAGAGAGCGCGCCATTTTAATGCGAGGGCGATCACGTGCCTTGATCACGTGCGATTTGCCTCGCACTCATCATCGGCAAGTATACAAAATCCGCCGAATTATCCGCCGTCATTGTTTCGTGATCCCTCTCTTGCATTATCTCCTTTACTTCTTGTTCATCCATAGAGACCGGATTGGTGTCGCAATTAGAAAGAAGCATGCCATCCCCCCCCGCCCATATTATCAAACCTCTTTAACACCCAGCCGGCCTCACTCTTAAGACGCTATATGCATGCTGCACGCGCGCGCAGAGAATCTGCATCTGTCATCTAGCTGTCAGCTCCGTTCGTCCCGTTCGGCGAATAAGACATACGTGGACATCAGGATGACGATCATTGTCCGCGAAGGTCCACGAACGTCGGATTACCTATCGGGAGAGCCCGCTAATTCGGCATTTCGTCTACGAGAGTGAGACGGAGAGGATCATTTAGTTTATCTGCGAGTCCTGTCGCGTTGAAAAATTTTTTCAGTCGAAAGAAAGTATTTTTTATGACTGCAGTCCTTTGGTTTATGTCCAAAGAGTTTAGAGTCTATCTTGAGAATGTTTGCGTGCATAGAGAATTTAAAACTTAAATTTCACATCATAAAAAATGTAATGAATGTAGTCTTGATTAATTGTTGGAAAAATGCAAGAAAATTTAATTGTAATTTAAAATCAAAGTAAGAAATTGTCGTTGCAAATAGAATTATTATCCATAGTATCGATTTTATCTATTTGCATTATTAGGAATTTAAAATAGTTTTCATGCTATTGTTAGATATAAAATAAATGTATTGTTCTATAAGGATCTGCTCTCATTTCGTGCATCAATAATTGAGTTACATTAATTGAAAACGAAATTGACGTAGATTAATTTTGCGCGGCTTTCCGATCCAAGTTTGTTTTCATTATAGAATATAAGTGATAAAAAAGGTAAAGTAATGAATTTAATCGCGTGACTCGTAGATGAAATAAATGCCACCTCTTGCCCAATAGAGCTTAAGGTACAACTAACAATTAAGATAGAGCTAAGTTAGCGATAAGTCAGCAATGGATGGCAGTCCCCAATTCCGCAGAACTCTTCTGATAGTCGAAATGAATATTTTCTTATCGCCAATATTACTAAAATAATTAAATACAGATTTAAAAATTCAGTTAAGATAAAAAATAATAAGCTCACTATGGTCTTTAATTAATTAAGATATTGAATTATAATATGGGTATGTCCCAAAACCTCTTCGATCTTAATTTTAACAATAGACTCTTTAACTAATTCGAAGCAGATTTTTCTTTTCTTGGAATGAGTCATGTAGTATTGATATAAAAAGATGAAAAATTTTTTTCAAAATATAAATTTCCAGACTCCTTCGTATAATAAAAATCCATTACATATTTAAATTCAAGTGAGCTTAACTGTCTCAATTCCATAATTAGAGATTTAATTACTTAATTATTCGATAAAAATATTAAAACATTGCATATAAAAATATGTGCTTTGAAATTTTTCTCGTACGAAAAATTGACTCCGAATTCGCCGAGGAGTCTGTCATTATAATTAAGCTCGTAGATTTCGAGACATCTAAGATAAGGACATAAAAACGAGCGGACATACGTTCGGAAGAGGGATGGCGGAGTTGGACGGCCTTTGTGGTGAGCGAAGCATTATTAAACGTGGTGCCCCAATATTCTAGCTTTCTGAGGAGGTAAGGAAATTCTTCACCCGCCCAAGAAGCTCTTCCGAGCCATCATCATCACCGCCACCACAATCACCACCATCCTTCCCTCTCTGTTTCCATCTACATGATTACCGTATTACGTAACGGAGTGTTTCGATGTATATCGTAGCCACTGTACTTGTTATTCTGTATATCTCTTTCTGTCTCTGTCTCTTTCTCAAACTCTGTCTTCCTATTGGCGTGAATCGTTGACCGACTGTTTCGCAATCATCATTTCACGCATCTCATGTAAAAAGAAAAAAAAAAGCTTACACACCGGTCTCTAGACAATGATTTCTTAGAGGAAGACCGTTACTCTCCCAGACTCGCCATCATTTAAACTCATCCATCCCATGTCGGTCGGAAGAGCGAAAGAAACAAAGGACTTTCGTTCACTTTCGTCAACATCATTCGACAGAATCGTTGTGTGCGTGTGCGTGCGTGTGTGCGACCTAGTGACACCGTAGATAATCATCGTAGATAATCATCGACGTCATCGTCGTCGGGGCGAGGGAGTACGCACCCTCCGTCACTTCGATGATTTTGATGATTGATGCGGGGCGATATTGCCACCGTCGTGGATGCCATGATAGCCGCTGTCGATTAAATCGATAGCTGACGCTGGATGAGAGCGAACTTACGTCTTGAATTTCTTCTCTCAAGTGCAGACGCAGATTTCTCAAATGTCTTTGCATCTGAATCAAGAAATAACGATTCGCTCGTTTCTCATCTGGTGTCTTGACTAGATATAGTATGAGACGCATGACAGAGGTCCTCTATCCTTGCTACGTGCGAATTAGATTCTCGTAATTAATTTGGATACTTTCTTACGTTTGAAATCATCTTCATGCAAAATAAAGGAATTATTATAACTCTGTATTTATACTATATGTATGACATATGTTTGGCTAAAAAAAATTAGAGCGTATATTGAAAAGCTACTAATACACATTGCAGTGATATATAATTTATCGCATGAAAAACAAATATCTTTGTCATAGCTAATCTTGATTTGTCAAAATGTATTTGCTGTCGTTATTATAAATTTATAAACTACGGCAATTTTACATTTAGCTACCATTTAGCTAAATATACATAATTTTTAGTTACGGCAGCTACTTTCCTTTTATATGTAAAAATTACAATCTAAAAAAATCATGTTTAGAAAGCAAAGCTTACATTAAAATTCGCAATAAAGGAATTAGAATAGGAAAAAGAATTTAAGTTTTCAAGCACTAATTATTCTTTAATTAAGCCGACATTTTCTTTGGCTCAAAGTCGAAACTTCGAAGCTACGCAATTCTCAGAGAGGACCTCGTGGAATCGCGATCTCGCTCGCATCGCGTTTACGTACGTAGTGATTAGTCAGTAGTAGCTGTATTGCGTTTATCACGACTCTGCTTTAAGATCGTCGCGAGATCTCGCATTCTGACGATATGTCGCGACGAGTCTTTTCACGCGGCCTGCCGGCAACCCAGAGTAGACGAGCGTAGGTACGTACACGAAAATAAAAGAGACATATCGACGTGACATATCCCGAATATCTCTACCCTTCCCCGAGCGTGCGCGTGAGATTACACCTCTTTCTGTCATATGTCTCCAGCACACTTTGCTGTGTGTGTACACGTGTGTGCATATATATTTACTTATATACGAATGTGCATAATCCATACGTATAAATAAATATATATATACATGTGCATCTTTTACACTCCTAAGAAACACTGTTTGTAATTTTGTATCGCTGGCCTCAATTACGCTGCATGCTTCGTGCAAATCCTATCCGAGTACGACGACGACGTTTTTTTTCCTTCTTGACTTTTTTTATTACTTTTGTACTAGATTCTCTTAATAATTATTACGCTAAGAAAGTCTGTGATCCAGGCAGTCAGTTTGGTCAATGGAATCGATCAATTCCAGTGAGTTAACTAACTCAGCCCGAGACTTCATTCCTCTTTAGATTAGTTTTAGCTGTGAAAGTTTTAGCTAGAAAGGGAAGTTAGTTAACTACGATTAATGACAATTAACAATGCTGTAAAAAGTTTAAGAATTTATTAATAGAGTTTGGATTTGAGCTCAAAGTTCAAGAGATCGGATTGTTCTTATAAATTTAGGTTCGACCGAAACTGGCTCGCACACATAGTTTCTTGTTTGACTTTGTAATTAGGTCATGATCATAATAGCTCGAATGTTAGCCTTCTTTATTAATCCGTTTTAGAAATCAAGAAAGGCGCATAAATGAACTAAAAATAGCAATGGAATGGAGTAGGACGACAATGCGACTTGATTTTTGATTTTCGATGTGAAAACCTCTTGCAGAGTCGATCTACGTCGACGTAATTTTAATTAAAGTAATCTCGATCTTTCTCAAGAGCGGCTCGTGTCAAAGTCCAACGGCAATTAAATAACTTCGTGGTTATATCCCGCAAGGCTGTTCGCTCGGAAACCAATTTCGCGCGCAATTTGGATCAGGAATAATTTAAGATATGCGGCAACACGATGCAGACACGAAAAGTGTGTTGTATAAGTGCATAAAAGATCTTTTTTAAAGTTATTGTAATATTATCGAAAAAAATTGAAGAATACTGTCTACTATTTTATTGAATTTAAGAATAAATTAGATTTACAATTTTTTTTCAATTAACTCTTGGAGTTAAAGGACTTGATAAATCGGAAATATTTAAATCTTTTTTTTTAATAAAAAAGACTCATAAATTACGATCACGCGTTTCGATAGTTTTTGATATTTTTTTGTTTTGAAAGTTGTGTCGCCTTTGCTAAATTAGAACTCATTGTCATCAATTAAGTTAGAAATATCCAAACGAGCCTATAGCCACGGTTTTGCATTAAAAGAAGACATTTGTGCGCGCATCCTTGCCTGATCCTTATTAGATGAGGTTATCATCGTCGTCGTACTCGGTCATGGTGAAGAGCCTACAGTCGGTTTCAATACCGCTGTCGCTCGTCGCCATCGTCGTTACGTCGTCTGTTGTTGTCGTCGTCGTCATCGCCAACACGGACGGAGCTCAGGGATTGATCCTCGCCTGGACGACGAATCTTTTCGCAGCTGGACGAGCTCCGGACGGAGGTACAGCGACGAGACCAAGAGCTGTTGGCAATGTCGGCAAAGATGAAGACTCTCGAGGAGCAACATCAGGATTACCAAAGACACATCGCCGTACTCAAGGAATCACTCTGCGCCAAGGAGGAACATTATAATATGCTGCAAGCTGATGTAAGTGTAACTTTGATTTTTTTTTGTATTATTTACAAAATGTAATGGCATAAATTCTCATACGTATATTATTTTTTATGTAGTTAAATTTTGTAATTTATTGCAAAATTGTAAAGAGGTTTAAAGACATATTTAAGACAAATAATTGTAGTGTTATTAAGAAAATAATTTTCTCTTAAGTGTAGGAAATAGTTCGTTTAATTATGCTGATGTAATTCTATTTGTTATACTTATAAATTTGAATTTTGAAATAAATTTGCTAGTTTGTTAATCATTTTTCGTTGCTTTCAGAAACAAAAAAATTTTCAATACTATGATAGAAAATATATGTGAATTTACAAAAATTTGCCAAATATGTTTTCGGTAAACAAGTTTACCGCAGGTTTTGTTATTCACACTGATGCGAAACTGGAACACAACTGAGACTCGAAATCGATACCAAATTTCTGACCGCATCTCTAAAATGTCGGGTATTTGTCGAATACGTTCTCTAGCATGTGGTTGCAATAAAGTTCCTTAACCATCCTAATGCTGTTATCCGGAAACTCGGATGAAGGATCATTACCTCAAATAAAGAAGTCATTGGTTTAATTTTCCCAGCCTTTACATGCTCCTTTAATACTTTTAAGAGTTAAAAGCAAGCTCGGAGAGCTAAGAAATTTCTTTGAAGGTCTAACATTGAGTAAAACTAGGACAAAGCTGCGAAATCGAATTTGAATGATGTGATCAGAAATGTTGACCCATCTCACGCCAACTCCATGAATTCTAAAACGATCATTGAACAAGAAAAATTCTTGATGCAAACTTTATTTTAATTCAAATTTATCCCTGTTTTCAATTCGCAAAGCAAATTCTTGATTTTCAATGTTCCAGCATCTTATAAGATGTAATCTTCTGGTTGTAGGATACTTAAAATTACGAAGAGAGAAAGCCAAATTTTTAGTATAAAAAGTACAAAAATCTCGTGTTCTTATTTTATATTTTCAATTAAAAATTTTTAACATTTTATTTTTGTCTTATATTTGGAATTAGTTAAAAATTTGTAAAAACTAAGAAATATTTTTGAGGCACATACTTTCAAAATGCGTTTTGTTCACAATTTGTAATTTAAAAAAAACGAGAGAAAAAGAAACTCTATACATAAGAAAATTACGCACTTTATAGAAAATAACAATATACTAATCAATAGAATGTAAAATATTAAACAAAATTGCTAAACAATTGCTAAAAATGTTAATGCATTTTTGTTTGTTTTTAGTTAAAAAAACATAATGCATTGCAAAATGTCAATGTTTTTTTCACCACATAAGTTAATGATGTAAAAATGTTTTCTGAACACAGACTTCTGTATACTATATAGACGACTTCGTCTCCATATTTGAAGACAACGCTGGGCAGCGCCATATTTGTGTTCGCTTACTCTCACATAGATAAATCACACGAATAATAACGTTAGTGTTTTCAGGTAAATTTACGCGATACACAGACAGGACGCATACATACGTATATGGGAATTAACAAGGGAAAAGCTCGGAATCAGGTTCATCTCTTTCTATCACATTCAATCAGCAGTCTATTTATATAAAGTGTGTGTCTCTGAACATCTCAGAGTAGCTTATAATGAATCTTTCAACACTGAACACTACGTCATTTCTAACTAAAAAAAATGAAATTTTGGACAAAATGCATTTTTGGAATTTTACTCTTTATTTAATAATGAAAAACTGAACATCTTTTCCCCCTCTTTTTTTATTCCAAATTGTATATCTTTTATACATCCTATATTGGAAAAGTTACTTTTTAAAAGTAACGCGTTTCTGGTAGCGTTATTTGCGGTAAAAAGTAACTTGTTATCGTTACTCATTGACGGACCTACTCACCAATTTTGATGAAATTAGAATCATTCGATGTATTTTTGAACGAATCTGGCAGAAAAATAAGTGTCGCTCTGCCCGGTAAACTGAGCGATTAATGGTTAAAGTTGATGATTATTGACGTAAGGAAATCTGATCAGATTCATTCATTTCGTGCAAAAATGCATCGAATGACTCTAATTTCATCCAAATCGATGAATAAACTTATTAATATTTTAGATACTTATGTTTAATTCTATGATATTTCACAATAAATCACTTTCTGTGATATTTTATTATATAATAGATATTTTAGTTTTTAGTGTTCTCTTATGCTAAAGCGAGGATAGTGAATGAAACAAAAATAAGCAAAAAGTTTTGTGTTTATTAACTATATAATCTTATTGTCCATGATCTATAAAAAGTAACGATACAAGAGTAACGGAGTCAGTTTCGTTACTAAAGAAAATGTAACGTCGTTACTTTTCGTTACTAATAAAAAAAAGTAACAACAATACTAAAAAAAGTTTTTCAAACCTTTGAAAGAACTTTTCGAGAAGGATTCTTCCCAAATGAGTTTAGTAACGACGATCACATCCGTTTGATAAATCGCGACGACTAGGAGTTCAGTTAAAACTACGGCAAATCACGTGTTTCCGGAAGAGGCCACCGACGAAGAGAGGAAGGCCAAGCTGTCGTGCAAAACTAGGTCGAGCTTCTCTCGCCTTTCCTCTCCTTCCTTTCTTCCTCACTTATGTCGCTTCGTGTTCCGTCGCGTGTACGTGCGTAGTACGTATTGCGCGCTAAATATTCACAATTTGAACTCGCCTGGAGGTTTCTCTCGTCGACCGATCCTCAGTGACATTTCGTTTTTATCACTCCGCTCCGAAATGTGCAGGTCGAGGAGATGCGACAGCGACTCGAGGAGAAGAACCGAATGATTGAGAAGAAAACGCAGGCGGCAACGCAGGCGGCAATGCAGGCGCAACAGGAGCGCAATCGCATAAACACTGAATTGACAGAAATCAAGGATCACATGGACATCAAGGATCGCAAGATCAATGTTCTGCAGCGCAAGGTGAGTTCTCTCCTTTATTTATTGAGGAACTTCCAGTTTCCTCGCTGAGGAATTTTCTTCCTCAAGACTCTGTCGTCAAAAGACTTCGTTCACTTTCATTTTATTATCTATTCTCAACTATTTTCGTCTACTTTCCACACTTTTACCATTTTCGCGCGAACTCGTAAGGTTTGCATTCGTCAAGAGTCATATCGCAGCGCGAAGAATTATCTCATTATGAGTCATAATTAACGAACGAGTGAGTATTATGTGAGGAGATAGCCGGTTCGAAGTAGATAACTTCTGCGAAATGAAATTCCTTATCCCGCATCGCGTTTAATCCTTTGTCTGAGGAAAGATGCAAATGCAAAAGCGGACAAGTCCAGCAAACACTGCTTTCTCTTATCGCGCAGAGGAAGTTAGCGCTTAAGAAAATATTTATGTTAGTACAGATTGTAAAATTAATCATTTGTCATTTTAAGGGAAAGTGTTGCAAGATGCGAAGAGAAGCTTTTCATATTATTGTGTATCTTTCTCTCTCCTCATTATCTTCCTTGAAACTATAGAAACCTTATGCTTGCAACGTGTATGCATAATAGCGACGTTATTATTGTCCGATTCCTGCATGTGAAGAGAAGTCAGCGTTAAACTTTGAAAATTTAAAAAATATTTCGATTTTTAGAAGAAGCGATTAGCGAATAAGTGACACATACTCGTATATGTAGCATGGCAATACATTGATAAATTTAACACAACAAATTTACATATTGAGAATAAAAAAAAATGAAATCACAGATAATTAAATGATATGTAAATACAATAAATACAATTGATAAACACATTGTTACTTTTTATTGACAGATTAGTGTCTACAATATTTTTACGTATAACAATAATTAATATAACAAGGACAGGCCAATGAGAGTGCAAACGCAGGTCGTTACGCGCAATAAAAATACTTTTAAAATAATTATAATTATAAGGTTGAGAAGTTATAATGTTATAAAATATCGCAATATTCTAAATTTTCATACGTTTCGACTCACTTTGGAATCATCCTCAGCAAACATAGATCGAGCAATGATTTACGTCTGTTGTAGAAAAGTTAAACGGCTAGCAATCCACGAGTGACAATGACGAGCCATTTAACTGTTCTACGAGGGATATGTGAATCATTATTTTATAATTATAACCTTCTCAACCTTATAATTATAATTGTTTTAAAAGTTTTTATTGCACGTAACGACCTGCGTTTGCACTTTTATTGGTCTGTCCTTGCTATATTATTTATTTTTGAGAATTTATTATTTGTATATTCAATAATAATGTGAAGCGAAAGGATTGAATTAGTGGGAGAGTTGAATAATACACCCCACGTCACAGACTCCCACACAGAGGAAGAATGGAATGCGCATGAGTACGAGTACGAAATTCAATCAATCGCCTCGTGAATTGCAATCGGCTCTTTGAGAAAATTCCGGGAGCTGATCCCACAACGGGTGACGTACGTGCTGACACTGCGAAACGTAAAACTCGGTATCGGTATCGATCGCACGTCGTGTGACGGCCACAATCCCAAGACAAAAATTACGATTGTCCCGTCGAGGATAAATTTTTAATGTCGTTCTTGACAACGCGGAAGTGCTGATTTAAGCGGAATGTATTTGCGATTGCATTTAATTGGAGATAATTTGCATAAATGTAGCATAAAGTAAAAAGGAAAATCATATATGGTGTGCAATAAAAATAAAAATGTACAAAATGTCATACGTTATATATAATTGTGCAGTTTGAGTAATCTGGGTCTGCCATTACCGTAAGATTCTCCTATTAAAAAAAAGCACCTGCGATGAAACACGGTGATAAAATGCGCTACAGTTATCTGTTGGCTCTTTGTTCGCGACGATGATTTTGATCGCGCTTTGATAGTGTCTCTGCCTTTGATTATCGCTTCATCAGCTTCGTAAACACTACAAAGGTCTTCCCTTTTTTTCTCATGTTCGTCGGAACAGATGCGAGATCCTTTAGGATTAGAGGTGCACATCGTGTACTTACACAAAGTATCGAGCACTAATTGTCGATTGAAAAAGATTGAAAGACGTGATGGGATGCATTCGACGTGTCGTCACATCCCCGTAATATTGCAATGCCAGAAAAGGAGAATGCGAATGAGTGTCAGTAGTTCCGTCGTCGATTAGAACGACATGTGATGTGCGTATGTGTGTATGTGTGTTTGTGCGTGCATGTGGTTGTGTATGTGTGTGTGTGTGTGTTTGTGCGTGCGTGCCGTTGTGTGTGTATGTGTGTGTGTGTGTTTCTGCGCGTACTCGCCTTTTATATGACGTATCTTGTAATGTTTTC
>NW_017304279.1:33415-44369 GCF_001594115.1 Trachymyrmex septentrionalis | reverse complement strand
GTGTGTGTGTGTTTCTGCGCGTACTCGCCTTTTATATGACGTATCTTGCAACGTATTTGCAATGTTTGTTGTATCTTGCGTTTACTAATCGATGTACAGTCGCGGATGTAAATTGCAAAGACGCAGTTGACGAAGACTTTACGTTCAGTTGCACTGTATTCGCATCCGTAGTTTTCTGTCACGTATCTCATTTCTTGTTAATTTGCATTTCCCTTTTCTTTAATCTCTTATGTTCTGTACGAGCGATAAAGTTATTCACAGGATTATTATGCTTCTGCTTAATTTTCATTGAACTACTATAACACACTCGATTCTTATGCGTAGAACCTTTCCTTTACTGCAATTAATTGCTAGAGATGAGAAATTTGTAGAAAAACGAGGAGGTAAATTTATTCTGTGGTTTTGTATAGTATTATTTTCGTCTATCATTTCTGTAATGGGTTATGGCGCTTATATTCCTACGTAAATATGAAATTAATGTTATTAATTGATTTGTTGTTTTGCGTTGATTATGTCTACATCATGTATAAGAAAACATGTTAATTTGTCAAATATGAAATGTTCTACTCCCCTTATACGTCCATTATTGTATTTGTTTAATAACAAATTGTAAATTAATTATTTTATTATGTATGCTAATTATCTAATTTATGTAATATTATATATAATTAGTTTCTATACACATAATTTATATTAATTTCTACACCTAATTTAAATATTTAATTTGATTATCGCCTGTACCATTATTAGGCATTGTATTTATATTACGTTATGTTATGCTATTTATAGAATCTATTATTTGCTTTCACACAAGCACCGTATTTATTTTTACATTAGCGTGCCTGTCGTGACGATGATGTCTGAGTATAATTATGTGAATAAAAGAAGGTCTACGAAAGAGAAAGAAAGAGAGAATGCGTTAGCAGGTAGGTGGTACGATAATTTACAATCCCATATTGATGTTTTGGGAGATTGCATGATACAATGTCTCTGACTGCGAATACGCCGAATTTACGTGAAAATCGCATAAAAAGATCATTCTGAGTTTAATTTCCTAAACATAGCGTAATTTTGATGTGTACTAATTTATCATTTATTTAATCACTTTTGTGATAGTTCAGTAACTTACATTATTTAACGCGATATTAAACATAAAGTAAGATTTTCTATTATATCAAAAGTTAAAAGTGTCATGATTATATCGATTTTAGAAATGAATTAAAGATCTCCAGAACTATATGAAACAGAGAAAGACATCGGTTTCTTACTTTAAACAACTTTGTGACAGACTAAAAAAATAAGTTTTTTTTTTTTAGAAAAGAATGACAATAAATTCGTTTTCAACTTAACAGAAATACGTCAGTACAATACAGATAATTACATTTTTTGAGTTGTCTCACTTTAGAAATAACGATATTGTTTTTAAATAAAAAAAATTAATATTCTTGCTTGTTTCTGTACTAACAATCGATTGATGAATGAGCTAACGCTCTTCGTCTTTTGCAATTATTGCTGAGTTTGCTGTTGACTTTAGATCGAGAATCTGGAGGACCTACTGAAGGAGAAAGATAATCAAGTCGACATGGCCAGGGCCAGGCTGACGGCAATGCAAGCGCATCACTGCAGCAGCGAAGGTGCACTTAGTAGTCTCGAGGAGGCGATTGGGGATAAAGAGAAGCAAATGGCACAATTACGTGAGCAAAGGGATCGAGCAGAACAGGAGAAACAGGAGGAGAGGGAATTGCACGAAAGAGAAATCGCCGAATACAAAATGAAAATACATACTTTAGAATCCGAGGTGAGCAAGGCTAGATAAACGAATTTTTTTTTAATTTCTCATTCTTTACCCTATTAAAGTAAAATAAATAATTAATAAAATAAATGATAAATTTGTTAAACATCTTTTTGTGAGAGACTAAATAACGAGATATACTATGATACAATTATAAAACATTAACAAAACAAAGTTTTTATATTATTTTTTTTGCATGCATGAATCGCCAGGTCGAGAAATTAGGCGCACGTTTGGAACGAGCGCAGGCGGAAAAGGACCGGTTAGAAGCGAAGCTCGAGAGCTCACAATCCGAGCTTGGCAAGAGCAAGGCTGAGCTGGACAAGGCCGCCTCCGAGGTCGGACGTAGCGGCGCAGACTGGGAGGCGGCGAAGCAGCGGCTGGCCAGGTTGGAACTGGAGAACGAAAGGCTGCGGCATGATATGGAACGATCACAGGGTTACGGTAGAAGCACACTGAACTCGTCCCAGGAGATGGAGCGAGTTCAGGAACGGGCCGACAAAACGGCCACAGAATTAAGAAGAGCCCAGACCGAGCTGAGAGTCACGCAAGCGGACAATGAGAGGGCACGTGCTGAAGCTGCAACCCTCCAAGAAAAGGTAAGTTTTTTATTTTTTTTTATCGTTTGCGATACGATACATGAACTTTAATAGTAAATTATAATAAATTCAAAATGTGTGTGTGTGTGTTAATAATAAATTCATTTCAAAATTTTTTTATTTCTCTGACTTTTTCGACTCACGAAGATTGATGAGTTTGATTTGTCATAATTTGTTAAATATCATGGAAAAACAATATTTCTGCAGTAGCTAATCTGGATTTGTTAAAATATATTTGCTGTGGTAACTATAAATTTATAAACTATGGCGAAATAATTTGCTACTATAGCGTAGCACAGCTAAGACATTAACTATGATACTTATATTTTAATTGTCCATATTTTATATCTATCATTTAGGGCATTTAGTTACGCAATTTTTAATTACGGCTAGCTTTCTTTTTTCCATGTATGTATGTTTTACAGTTTCGACTATAGTTATTTTATTATATTATTTGATATCGTTTATGTGTTAGCAGGGTGGTATTTTATATATATCTCAGAATCGTATTTAAGGAATTATGAAAGTATCACTTGTCCTAATTCACGAGAGAGATAAAAGCCCCCGATTCGGAGTTTTCGATCTCGCGACGCCTTACCTCATCTTCTTCGTAGCGGGAATGTTATTTATACATCAATTACAGTGCTATCGATTGATCAGAAGTAACCTGGACTATTTTGTTGGAGCATACGACCTGTATACATACGTCGCCACTCGGCGATCTATTAATGGACGACTGAAGATCCATCTCGGACTGCAACTCGGCAGTTTCATTTCGACGAGCACTTTCCTAGGATCGTGCTTAAATCGGTCACGTATCTTCGCAAACAAATAATTTTAATCGCGATCAATTCATCAAGAATTCTCAATATTTACCTGAAAGACTCTTTCTCATTTTTCTCATTTTCTCGTTTCTTCTCCTTTGTCTCGCTTTTCTGCTATCGCTTACATCATTGCTTACATCTTTGTCCACCCAATAAGATCCAATTTCCAATCACGCCTTCGTCCTGAACCCGGTGTCTGCAACCAGCAGCGAAATAACGATCCCGCTACATAAGTGACTGAAAAATTACTCGCGTACATTACCATATCGCTCGTTTCTTCAAGGAGCATGGCTAAACTGTGTGCTTAAGTTCGCATTTGTCCTGCTTACCATTTGAGTTGGCTCCACGCGGAGACAAGTTAATGACGGAAAATAAAAGACCGTGAGAACGAATAAATCTTTCTACCGCGGAAAATCACATTTACGTTCGGTCTTGTGTTACAAATAATATCTTCTTAATTGAGGGGTTTACTTTGCAAAGGACGTACTTGTGAAAAAAGCACTTCTCTACAATGATGGAAGTATGCATATAAACTTTCATTATTCCTACTATATTGTATTTATAACCGACAGCATCAAAAAATTGCAGTTTCTACTTATGCGATTATTATTGCACTTATGATAATTTTAATGATTCTTAAAGAAACAGTGGAACTTACAATAAAAAAAAAATAGTAATTGCAGTTTGTTCAATTAACTGCAGAAAAATGTTAAGTTCACATGTAATTCGGAGTTAATTAAATTTATAAGGCATCAGATAAAAATCCTTTTCTTTTCAAGGTGGAGAAAAGTCAAGGCGAAGTGTACAGGCTTAAAGCGAGACTCGAGAATGCTCAAGGCGAACAGGAAAGTCTGCGAGAAGAATACGATCGAGCACAGGCATCTGTGGCCCGTCTCCACTCTGAGAGGGATAAGGCGATCGGCGAACTCGAAAAATCGCAAGAAGAACTCGAGCGCACGCAGGCCACCCTCGGTAAGGCGCAACTTCAGCAGGACAAGCTGCAGAATTTATTGGACAAGACGCAAAGTGAGGCCGACAAGCTGCAGGAAAAGCTCGATAAGACGCAGAC
This sequence comes from Trachymyrmex septentrionalis, assembly GCF_001594115.1. Taxonomy (NCBI): domain Eukaryota; kingdom Metazoa; phylum Arthropoda; class Insecta; order Hymenoptera; family Formicidae; genus Trachymyrmex; species Trachymyrmex septentrionalis. Next base: position 40,085 of record NW_017304279.1, on the reverse strand, counting down.
GGAAGTTCGTAGAGTAAGTAAACTTGAAAGAATCAAAAGTGTTGTATGGACAGATAATTTATCATTATAAATATCTCTATCAGCTTTAAAACGTATATATTTTAGTTCGGAATTATTTAATCAATTTGAAAGTTATTAATGTGTTAAATAAATAACATCAATTTTAATCCTTTGTTACTGCCCTTAATTTAATTATGTATGTTATTGATTCATTAAAGTACGGTTAACATATGCTATATAATAATTGCATAGATGCAAATGGAAAGAGAAAAACAGAACTACGATTTCGAGAATCTGCAGAGTCAGCTTGACAAAGCATTAGGACAGTCAACGAGAATGCAGAAAGAGCGGGAGGCGATTCAGCTTGATGTGGATCGACTACAGGATAAGTACGAAAAAGCTCAGGTAAGCGCAATTAGCTAAAAATGATAAATCGAGATTAAAATTTAACAATAATTCAATAACTCCTTTATAATTGTTTGTCAGGTTATAATGCAACGACTACAGAAGGAACGAGATAGCTTCCAGGAGGAGATGGAAAAGATGCACGAGAGGATAGAATTCCAGCAGAATCAGATAGCCAAGATGCAACGCGAGAAGGAAAATGTACTCTCAGAACTCGACTTGGTAAAGGAGAGATGGGAGAAGACGCACAATACTCATCAGAAATTAACGGTGAGTTGAATTAGCTTCTTAGTGGATCAGTAATAAATGATATTATCTCTTAATCTTTATAAACTGTTTTAAAATCATTTTGATATATGAATGAAACAGATTCCATTTCATTAGCCAATATTGATATTATTCTGCATAAAAGTTACATAATATAATAAACATTATAAGAAAATTGAAATTTCTTTCTGGTTCTTTCTCAATTGCAATGAAACAGTTGGAGCGAGATGATGCACTGACTGAAATCCAAATCCTTAAGGAGAAACTGGAGAAGGCACAGTATTCTATGAACAAAGCTCATGAAGAGCGAGAAAACACTACCAAAGAATTTGAAAAAATGTTGGAAAAATACGATAGGTAATACTGGCTATTTAAATTGTAAAGATTTAATTATTTCGAGTATAACGTAACATGACTTAATAACTGATTTATAACAATATTACAGTAGATGTAAAAAAATAAAGATATTTAAAACAATTTTAACTTCAAGCATTATCGATAAAATTTTCACAAATTATGTAGATAAATTATAGTTAAACAGAACAAAGACTAAATATTTTATGGCCATATGACAGGTCGCAGAGCGAGGTGTATCGCCTTCAGAACCGTATCGATGTTATGGAGGCGGATAAGGATCGACTCGAGCTGGAGACGGAGAAGCAGCAGATGTTGGCGACCAAGTCACGTGAGGAATCGCGTAAGGCCCAGGAGGAACTAGCTCGAGTACAGGAAATGTACGATCGCGCGGCGCTGCAGCTCGGTCGTACGAAAGAGCACGAGGAGAAGTCAAAGGAGAGCATCGATCGGCTGAGTGTAGATCTCGAAATGGTGCGCGAGCGCTATGAGAAGTCACAGATCGAGCTGCGACGATTGCAAAACGAGCGTGAGAAGTTGGTGGCCGACAACGAGCGCATCAGCTTCGAGCTGGAGCGCGCGCATTCCCAGCTTAACAAGGCACAGGCGGCGACGGAGAAGACGCAGGAGGAGCTTGCGCGTATGCAACTTGAGATCGAGAAGATGTACGAGAAGCACGATCGTCAGCAGGCGGAGGTGAGGAAGGCGCAGGGCGAGGCGGAACGACTGCGTTCCGAGGCGGAGAACGCGCGCGAGGAGGTCGAGAGGTATGCAACGCGCTTCGGCAAGTACCAGGAGAGCCAGGAGCGACAGAAGGAGGAGCATGAGTGGGCGAAGCTGGAGGTGGAGCGGCTACGCGACCGTTTGGAGAAGGCGCTGGCGGAACTCGAACGCGCGCGGAAGGCTGAGCAGGACGCTTCGAGGCTGCGCGCCGATCTGGAGCGTGCGGAAGGCGTGCGAGGTAAATACCAGTACGAGCAAGAAAAGTGGCAAAGCGAGGGTAGTAGGCTACTACAGGAGAAGGAAAAACTGCAAGAGCGATTGGAAAGCCGTGACGCCGAGCTGAAGAGGGCGCAATCGAACTACGCCGAGCTCGAGGCGAAGCTGCATGAGACGCAGCTTCAACTCGAGCGGGCGCGCGATGAGACCGGCAAGGCTACGGCGCACCAGGAACGCAATCGTTCGGAGATCGAGCGTGCTCGAATCGAAGCCGAAAAGATACGCGACCGACACGACAAGGTGAAGATACGAGCTGATGCGCTCGAGGCAGACAACGAGAAACTACGTGTCGAGATTGTGCGGCTGGAGCGGCTGATGCAGACTGAGGGTAAGACGAGATCCGAGAGCGCAAGTATTGAAGTAGAACGTCTACGAGCCAGCTTGGACAAGGCGATTGTGTCGCGTGATCAGGTTGAACTTGAGGCTGGCAGACTCGCGAAAGAGCTCGAAAAAGCGCATCTGCAAACTGCTAAATATCAGGAAGCTACCGAGGTCAGTAAGAAGGACCTCGAACGTCTCGCCGCGGATGTGCAACTGCTGCGGGACGAACGTGATGCGCTACGCCAGGAGTTGCGCCGCGTGCAACAACAGCAACAGCAGCAACAGCAACAGCAGCAGCTCGCTGGTAACGAAGAACTTGCCCGAATGCAGTACGAGCTGCAGCTGGCGCAACGTGAACGCGACAAGATGGCAGCAATCTTGGAGAACCGGGAGAAACACTCGGAAAAGATGAAGGAAAAGTGGGAAGCGGACGCGAAGCAATTGCAGGTAGAACGCGACCAACTGGTTATACAACTGGAGAAGTCGCAGGAAATGCTGGTCAACTTCCAGCAGGAGCTTAGCGCGAACGAGGCTGAGCTCGAGCGTCAGCGTGAAGAGGCTCGCCGTCTCCAACAGCGTGCCCACGCGCAGACACCCGATCGCGCCGCCAAGGAGGCGCTTGACGCGCAAATGCGCGAAGTACAACGGCTGCAGCAGCAGGTACAGAGTGTCCAGCAGGCGCAGCAGAAGGAGCGACAGCGCGCCGAACAGGCAGAGAAGCGAGTGCAGGAGCTGCAAAAGCAGCTGGCGTCGCGCGGCACCGAGACGGTTCAGGCTGACGCGGCTCAGCTTGAGCAGTGGCGAAAGTTATGCGAGACGGAGCGGCAGCGGGCAGACACTGCCGAGCGTGAGGCCGGTGACTTGCAGAAGCGGATACAGACGACGGAACGACAATTGCATGCGCATCAACAGCAGATCCAACAGATGCAGGTCACCATGCAGCAACAACAGCAACAGCTGCAGCAGCAACAGCAACAGCAGCCCGCGCAACAGAACGGTCAAGAGGTCGTCAGGCTGAGAAAGGAGCTGGATCGCGCGCGCGAGGAGATTCAACAGGCGACAGTGGAGCGCGAGCGGTTCCAAGCACAGCTCGAGATGCTGTGCCAGGAACTGGAGAAGAATCAGGTTAGCAGCCGCAGCGGCGGCGGTTCCGACGCACGTGTCGGCCTCACGCCGTGCTCGCTCGCGCTGCTGACGACAGTTCACAATTCAGCTATTCACATCATCAATCATCATCATAATAAGCACCATCACTATCTCCATCAGTACCTCAACTGTTACCATCACTATCATTACTATCCTGCGCACTCTGCTCGTATTCTATAAAAAAAAAAAAAATATCCCCCGACGCAATCGAGTCGATTGTTGAAAAAGCAGAACGATAAATCTCGTCTCTTCTTCTTCTTCCTTCTCTTCTTCTTCGATTCGAAGACAGACGCGTCCAATAGACTGTTATACACGCCGCCAGAAAAAAATATGTAACGAACAAATATATACATATATATATATATGTATATGTGTGTTAATATGCGTGATTCGGGACCAACCAGACACGCTGCACCATTCACGTGCGCACATATCACTTATCGTACATTATACATGTGCGCAAGCAGATATCCGCAGCACAGTGCAACGTCCCTTCATCAGAAGATCATTACTCCAACGACGATCTCTCCTTCTTTAATTCCTTTCTTCCAGACAATATTTCCAAGCACTATTATTTATCACTCATTGTTATCAGAATATATTCAAAGTTTTTATTGTTATGATTATATCGTCTCTGTTGTTTGTTATCGTTATTGTTATTATTACTGTCAGCATTAATATTATTATTATTAATTATTATTATCGTTGTTGTATTTTTAGTTGCCCAGTGTTACTGTGATTATTATTGTTATATGATAAAGAAAGCGAACGCAAAAAAATATATAGAATAGCTGATAATTGACACACAGATGAAAGGATTAATTGTCTGAACACAGACATTAGAAATGGAATGATAAATAAGTCAATGGAAACATTAAATGATTGATTATAGCTTGTTCGCTTTCTCTCTGTCTCTCTTTCTCTTTCTCTCTTTCTCTTTTCCGATTATTATTACTATATTTAGTTATATTATTATGGCTGCGCTTATGTCGCGTTTAAACGTGGCAGCAAGGAATAATCGTGATAAAATTTATGTTGAAAAGCATGCACTGCATCAATAAGATGAGGAAGTATCGCTTCATATTTTCATGATTTCTCTGATTTCTGAAATTATCTTCTGTGTAAGAAGCATGCAAGAATGTAAACCTTTATAAAAGTATGTCAGAGAACTCTCAAAGAAATGATATCCTCCTCTCTCTGATTGATGCACATCTCGAGCATTTGCTCATGTATATATATTTCTCATTGTAGGTATATACGTTGTTTTATATTATACTCGCCACGTTTTTATTACAATTAATATATCTCTCTATATGTACACATATATCTCGCAATATATATTATATAATAATTAGATATGGAAGAGTGCCTGTGTCGCGTTCAATTCGTTTTATTATTATTACTAATATTGTCGTTATTACTATTGTTATTATTATTATTATTATTATTATTATTATTATTATTATTATTATTATTATTATTATTATTTACCTTTATGCATTCACAATTTTGTCACGTCGACTAGTTGGTCGACAGAACGCAGCTCTCAATCTTCTCACAAAATCTATTTTACGCAGCAATTTCAATCTATAATTAGTTATAGAAGAAATAAAAATATCATCAATTTTTATTTGTAAAAATGGGAATACTGAGAGTTAGTGTGTAGCCTTACGATCTAATAGCACTTTGGACATTGAGGTTTATATACAAACACGTTATGGCAGAGCACATTAAGCCAAAGCGCAAGTAAATAGTTGTCGGTTTTGCATTTTTGGAATGGTCATTATTATAGCTCTTACAGCGCACATCATTTTTTCTTTCTCTTTTTGTCTCGCAGTTGATTTTCTGTCTGGCTAATCCAGAAAAAATTAATAAGTCGTGCATGCGATGAAAGTACCAGGGATGCGCTACAATTGATTCCTTTCTAAATGCAGGTGGATTTGCACGAGGCGAACAAGAAACTCCAAGCTGGAGCCGCGAAAGCTGGCGCCGATACTATTCAAGAGAGGAAACAGATGGAGGATCAAAGACGACAATTGGACGAGCAGAGAAGACAGATGGAAGAACGAGCGAAGATCATAGATCAGAAAGCTAGGACGATAGAGGAAAAGGAGAGGACGCTCCAAAATCTCGACCAAGACCTCAAAAAGAGAAAAGCGAGAATGGACCAACTGGAGCAACAATTACAAAAGGTAATTATATTATTTGTCAAAACGTTCTTTTTGTAGCTATATTATAATTTATTTAATTGAAAAGCAGAAGTCATGGCGATTAATATCAAAAGTTTTAATTTCGAATTTAAGAAAATTTATTTACTAAGTTTACTTAATTTTTATTTTTCGTAAAAATTAAATACTATTTTATTATTTAAAAAAATAAGTCATTCTCTTATTAATAACACTGTATAATCTTACTAAATGTATTTGTTAAACATGAACGAATTCATAAATGACTTTTTAAATTAAATTTATTCAATTTAATAGAGTGGCGGAGCACCGGACAAAAGATTAGCAGAAATGCAAAAGGCTCTCGAAATTGCCGAGAGGGATTTGGAAAAAGCGAAAGAAGAATCAGGCAGGAGTGCCGCCGAGACCGAGAGGCTATTGCAGCTCGTGCAGATGACACAGGAAGAACAAAACTCAAAGGAAAAACAGATCAGAGATCTTCAAGAGTGAGTATATCAAACACAATGATGAAAATACATTTAAGTTAGAGTCAAATACAAGGTGAACGCGCAGAATTAAATTTTATTAATATTGTTACGTCCAAACTCCGCGCGCATGCGGAGCTGAGGGGGTGAACGTAACGAGGAACCGAATTGTTAGACCGATTTGGTCGTGTCCGGGCTCCGGACCGCAAGGGAGCCGTGGGGAAGGACCGACGCAAATCGGGAGGCGCTTCGCTTCGTCCTGAGGCTCCTAACGAGCCGGGGGTCGAACGGAGGACGAAGCGGAATCCTCTGCTCGTGCTCCGCTAAACGGACACACGAGTCGGACGTACTTTGAGAAAGGGCCCAAACTGGGTCAGTGTGCCGAGAGGGGCGCACTTTAACGCCAGCTGTGCCAGTACGGCCGTATGCCTTGGCTTTCGGTCATGGAACTTAATCCGAGTGACCGGGGAGAAGGCTAAGTGCAATCTCGGGCGAGCTTAAGAATACGAGGAGGGGTTTAGTTTAAAT
>NW_017304279.1:24167-32612 GCF_001594115.1 Trachymyrmex septentrionalis | reverse complement strand
AGGGGACCACTCGATATTAAATAATTTGAACTTACTGGTGATGTAGGGCCCAACCGCAGAGAAGGTGGCGTCGGATGTTATGTTGAACGGACTTCCTGGCTGTTGATTTGGGGTGAATCCCGATGGTAGTTTTTGTTCACACTGATTCTATCCGAACTTAAAGTTTCGCGATCGACTCACTGATTTTACGAATTTTGATTGTCGCGACTTATCGCTCGATTGACTGTCTATATGTTCCGCTATCAAACTGACTGTCTATATGTTCTCTATCAAACTGACACGGGGGTTGCGGAATCGCGATTTTTATACTAATCGCCGCAGATTACTCAAATTTGGATTGGTGGAATAGGTTTCGTTAGCTGGGAGTAGGATTTTCTTTCGCTCTTAGATTGGTCAAGATTTTGGGGGAGGAAAGGATGTTGACAGGAATCGATAGAGTGGGAAAGTGAAACTCCAAAATTTTATGACCCTAAGATTTATGGGGAAACGTACGTCTCGGGCGCCGAAAGGTCGCGGATGCATCGTCGCCACGGGACCACCCAGAATCTACCCCTGAACGTCGCGTGCCGTTTCTTAAATTTTATAATTACGAATTCGCGAGAATCGTTTCGCGACTTGATTGTTAATCTTGGCGTTAATCAGTCTTACGCTTTCCATACATATTGATTTTTATCTCGGAGCGACATTCATGAGGAGATAACGGATTCTTAAGTTTTAAGATGAAAAATAAAAAAGGAAAGAATATAAAATTTTAGAGCTTCGAGGAATTCGAGATCTTTATGAAAGAAAAGAGTCGCGTGAGTCCGCCGGACGTAACAATATAATACAACAAGTTATAGACATTTCGACCCAACATCCCTTTTAACTTGTAATACCGATTCTGTATTTATTTTATATTATGTTATATTTCAAAGATGTAAAAAAAAAAACACTAGTTCTTCGTTACTATGTATGTACAATTTCATATAATATTAATTAAAAATCTGGAGATACGGTAGTGTCTCGGTGCTAAGCATGGCGTGAGATAAGCATAACATGAAATAAATTGCTTATAGATATTTTTTAAAACATGTTGTTATAATAAAATAATTATACAGAAAATAACAAATTTATTAATAAGTTTATATGAATTATTTATTGATTTATATATATATATATTTTTTTTTTAAATAAATTAAAGTAATTTCACTACTAATTCTCTTAATTTCTTCATCGCAGAGCACTCAAAACCGCACAAGCCAAGTTGAAACAAGCTACAACTGCACAGCAAGAGGTCAGTATATTTCATACTTACTTACGGAGTATTGATAATAAGAAAAATATAAATTAATTAACACATTCTTCTTCTATTTATTAACCTACTAATTATTTGTCTTCTAACATTTTTCACGCTGCTTTTGGATACATACACGACATATGCTTCACATATCGGCGCTTATCCTCTGTGCGTATTTCCTTTTGGTTTTGCATTGACAATACAACGAACATAATAAAACAAAAATATTACAATTTTTTTTCTCAAAACGATGCTAATAGGCGGGACCCGCCGGATTCCTAAAAAGCTTGTTTTAAGGTCGATTTTTGTTGGGGACGCCTTCTCCGTTCTTTTTAGTACAATTTGCATATTATAAGCGAGACTTTACGAGTATAGACATATATACAAGAGATTTAAACGAAGGATTGATGTCGATCCGCTAATGGACAAAACCCACGTCGAGACATATAATTATTTTACGTAAAATGCTACGACCATTGTTAACGTATTCAATAATTATAGCAAAAGGATAATAACGATAATAACACAACAATAACTTGATATAAATATAAATATTGAGAATATATAAATATTGAAGATAAAATTATTAATATAAATATATAAATATAAATTTAATGCAGAAGATAACTTATAAATACATATTAATACGATGACGCGAGAGAAGACAACGGAAACAATAACGTTAATTAATTATTACTAAGAAGAATCCAGAATATATATACATATATATAAATATATATATATATGAATATATATAAATATACATACCTACATACCGGCGTATACACAAGAGATACAAATACACGCGCATCCATCTGTATATACATACTATAACTTACACGGCTGCGGAAGATATACATATGTAGATGTATATATGTATGCACACACGTAAATATAAATATAAATACGAGTTTAAATCGAGAGAAAAAAGAAAGGACGAAGGAAAATCAAATGGCGAAGAGCAGACGTGAAGAAAAAGAAGGAGACAACAAAGAATCGCGAAGAGATAATTTAACGAATGATTATTTAAATATACTGAGATAGAGAGAAGAATGAAGATTAAAGATAATATCTCATCACTTGAAGATGCACTTTCGCGTTCTTCGCATCGATCGATGCATGTATACGGATAAAAAATGCACATACACATACACATATACATATACATTCACCTTGATCTATTTCCTTCTCTGTGCTTCCGCTTTTGTTTTTGTTATCGTCATCCCGTACATTTTGCAACTTTGCCAACAAACGTCGCTTTGGCACGCATATCGCACGCTAGTCTCAGGATAACAAGGACGAGTCTTCTTGGCGAAAAGCATTAGAGGCGAAGAACCGTACCATATTCGAGCTGGAAAAAACGATGGAGAATCTCCAGATGGAGCACGACAAGTGTAAGGACCTATTGGGTGACGCGAAACACATTGAATCTTGGAAGGAGGAGACGGAGACGATGAATCAACATATCGTCCAGCTGGAGCAGCAATTGAAATGCTGTGAGGGCCTAAAGGACATTAATGGGCACGACAAAATATTAAACAAAGATATTGAAACGCAACCGAAGGCATGCAAAAATTGTAATTTAAACGCAAAGGATCGGCGTATCCTTACACTGGAGCGGCAAGTGATAGCCTTAAAAAATTCTTTGAAGAATTACACGAGCACTACGAAATCCTCAGAAAAGGATAACAGCGATGAGAAAATGAACGTGAAAGTGGAAGAGTCCTGGAAACAGGAGATCGAGGTAAAGAATCAGCACATCATCGAGCTGAAGCAGAAAGTAGTGTTGCTAGAAAATCTCCTACCGAAGAACGTGGACGCGCAGAAAATGCGCGATCTTGAGAAAAGGATCAACAGGAAATCCAAACGGATCGTGGAACTGGAGAACGCCGTAGGAGAACTCGAGGACTTTCTCAAGGAGGATGTGAAAGAGATGCGTGATCTGCGATATCAGATATCACTCGATAAAGAACGTATTATGAAAATGGAAAAGTGGATCCAGAAGAACAATCTCACGAATGCGGGGATTGATAAAGCAAGAATTATAGAGCTGGAGGAAATGGTAACGAATTTGGAGGATTATGTCAAAGAGCATGACATTGACGGCCTTAAACGAAAGTTGCAGGATCGAGAATGCAGAATTGTTCAGCTAGAGAATCAAATTTTTGAGTTGAGAAAACTGTCAAAATGTGAAGAAAATAAACCAGGTAAGTGAAATCACCACTAAATTTGCTATGTGTAAAAATTTTTAATTATATTAGTGTTTTTATTTTGTTTTTAGTTAGAGACATGCCGAGGGTAAACTTTCTATCTAATGAAGTAGCTTGTGAGTTAAAAGAAAAAAAACAAAAGACAAAGGAAGTAATGCACGCCGTTTTGGAAGAAGTTAATAAAGAGTATGAACAGGAGGAGAGCCTGAAAATAAAGTTGCAAGAAAAAGAGCAAAAGATGAAGGAAATGGGACATGATATTTCGGAAAAAGATAACAGAATTCAAAGATGTGAACAGCAAATCGTCGAACAGCAAAATAAGATTTTGAAAATGGAAAAAGAAATGGTCAAAATTGAAGAAGGATTTTACGAAACGGAAATCATTAGTGCACTGAAGAAAGAAATTAGACTAAAAAATGAGAGGGTGCAGGAACTAGAAATGGAGGTCAATTCTTTAGAGACATCGCTCGGCGAGAGAATTGATGTCGCGATTGAAGAGCTCATCGCCACCCTAAAGGAAAAGGAGGAGATAGAGCTTCAATTGAAGAAGAACCTCGCGGATAAAGAGAATAAATTGGAAGAATTGGATGCGGCTCTTCGTCAGAGCATTGCAATTACGGATGAGGTTGAGGCGAAGTTAAAAAATGAGAAGAAGCTTAGAAAAGAAGCCGACCAAAGAGTAAGTTGGAAATCTTTACAATATATTAAACTTATTTTATACATATTGTTTTAGTCATATTCGATTCATTTTATTATAAAATAGGCATAACATTTATAAAATATAATACAATTATTTTAAATAAAATTTATTTATTTTACAATGTAATAATTAATAACATCATAGTAACAATAAATAAAATAAAAAATATATTTGCAGAAAATCTGTAAATAATTATACATTGTGGATATTATACCGTTTGAATATCTGTGCTTGCCAATACGTATTGCCATTAATTGCGCTAATTCAATTTATTTTTTATTTTTAATTAATTACTTGAAAACGTTTCTTAAAAAATTATTTATTATCTTATCAGGTTGCTGAGATAGAGGAAAAAATCGCAGTCATGCAAGCTGCGTCAGCCATGAAATGCATCACGTGCAAGCCACTTCTTTACAAGATATTTAAAACCGAAGGGAAACTCGGCCAGTTGAATCAGGAGAAAACTGTTCAACTTCAAGAGTTGCATCAAATTAAGTGGGTGTTTCAATATACAAATAAAAAAAACATTTGTGTGTATGTGTACAAATATAATATACTTTTAATATTGCTGGCTTCCTTACAGGCGTGATGTTTTAAAAGCTGCTCTTTCCGAGAAGGATGCTCATTTAGCTTTGTTGGAACATTCAGGCATCCAAACTTCGACACAAGCGGATCAGGCGGCGAAACTAAAAGCCGATAAGAAAATATTACTCGATAGACTGAGGGAAGAGGTAATTTAAGAAATTAAAAAAAATCTTTGGTTTTTGTATGTATAACAACAAAAAACAAAAATCGTTGTTATTGATATTTTCCAGGATGAGAAGAGTATCAAGTTAGACTTGCGGGAAACAACATCACACTTATTTCAAAAAATATTCAATATATCCGATGACAGTGAGGACAGTAGCGATAATAATAATAATAACTCTTTTGATGATCGCTTTAGTACGATCAATTCACCAAAATCAGTTGCTGTGAATGATGACAGCTCACCAACATCGGCCACTACGAGTTGCAAATATTCGTAAGTTGTCAATAATATATTTTTTAATGCATTAAAAATAAATAATTAATCTTAGGAGATGTTTTACAGAACAAAGACGTCGCTGGTGTCCGATATGAAAGACGAGGAGCATTTATAGATTCATCATCAGGATACCAGATAAGTACTCGAGTACCACTTACGGTATTTTGGAGTATCGGTTTCTTCGTTACCTCGATGTTGTCATACGTACACACACCCGCGAACGTAGAGGCAGTGTATAGAACATCTAGTAGCAAAAAAGAAAACGAAACAAACAACAGCAAAAAACTCTATAATACACCACTAATATCAGCAACTACAGCAACAGCCAACACCCCTGCCTGTGCCGCTCATCACGTATCATGCATCTATCTTCATCATTATCATCATCTTTGACATTTATTCGACATCTCTCACCATTAATCGACATTTTATCATCCATGTAATGTATAGTGATTGAAAAAATTCCAAAGTAAAAATCAAGAAATCAGAGGCTTCTGCAGTCCGCTGATAATCCAAATAGATAGCATACATTCGCTTTACTATGGATGAAATATAACAACAATGGATGACATACGATGGTTTCGGATAATTTATTCTGACAATATATTAGGCATTTATCTTTTTCTCCTTTCGATCAGCGATATTTGAATCATTATAGACATGATAATTTATTATTGCAATAATATATTGAAATATGAATAGTTGTTTATTATATATAGTTTCTTACAGCCCGCAGCGTACGATTGTTAAAAAATTGACAATTGATTAGAAGAGCAATATTTTATATTTATTTCTTTAATATATTTAATTTTAGGTGTATAATTAAATTAGTGCTGCAACAAAATAAAAATTAAATTAGTAGAGAATTAAAAGAAATGATTAGCATGGACTTGAGTTTTGTTTCTTAGATTTTTAAACAATTCGAACATTTTAGAATATCCAAATATTTATAAATAAGATTTCTAATTATTTACGTATAACTATTTATAATTTAATTTGTTTGAAGAATTTAGCTTAAATTAATGAGTTTACATATATCAACATTACTTTATAAATAAAATTACAATTGGAATAAATTATATAATCCCTGCCGTCTTCGTCCTGCAAAGAAAAAAATAAGTGAATTAAAAAAAATTTAGTATAAGAATTTACATCATACTGCGTTTGTAATCAGAAAAATTAGCTTTATTATTAAATTATTTCTTAATTTTTTTTATTTCTGTTTATCTTAATATCTACGAAAATTATTCGAGAAACTGTCAATTTTCGAAACCATGTCTGTGATTTGCTGAAATTAATATTTAAGAAATCAAAAAATTCAGATATTTCTGAATGTATCACCAGAGGATCATATTAAATCACTGCAATCGTCTAATAGTAAAGATGGGAATATATAAAATAAATACACCGTTGTAAGTACTAAACGATGTGCACGAACGCGCTCTTTAGAACGCACTTTGTGGAAGATCGCGGAAAGCCAAAAGAACGTAGCCGAGGCACTAAAGAATATCTCTTGTACATAATATTTACGTTATTTCTTCCACCCAATTGTCCCGAAAGTAGTATAAACAATTTCTTAGAAACTTCTATTTAAAAATCTATATTTGTTTCCAAGGTACACTACTATAGAATAGGAATCTATTATGTGTACATGCATATCTCGCTAAACGAAATCCACATTTACTCGAGACTGTCCTATCGGAGAATGCACGATCATTATGCATATGTATATCGCACGAGGGAATTACAGATCGTAATAAAATATTGCAAGGAAGAAACGATGCGCTTTAAAATCTCGGTCCTTGAATTTAAATAACATATAAATTTGGAAATATTTTTTTTTTTTAAGTCATAGGTAGATACTTGTGACAAATTATATTTAAATTAAATTAATAAAATAAGACTATTGTTGCATATTAAACTACGAGGTACATTGTCACAGAACGTATCTCACAAAACGTCCATGATACTCATTTGCGATATTTCATTGCGGTCTCCTTTTTTTCTTTATATCAGTTGACGACTTATCGTCAAAATTTAATAGAAATGGCATAATTATAAAAAGCTTGAAATGTCATTTTTTTGAGACAAGCTGGAAAGCAATCTGGAAATCAATGCTGCGACGTGTGATGCAATATTTACAACGCGAGTACGTTGCATCGTTTTTGAATAATATATACATCGGCTTCTTGCGAGAATTATAACGTATTACAAAAAAAAAGATCAATGAAGGAACATTCTATCAGATGACACGTTCTTTGATCATTTGATCTCGCTCGCCGCTAATGTCATTGCGGTGGGTTAAACTGCAAAACGTTGAAAGTGTAAAATTTTATCGTTAATACTTGAGGATAGCTCCTCTGTGAATACCACGGATACAGCAGCACTTCTATTGTTGCTGGCTTATCCATTCGTTTATTCGTTTAATCACACCTCTTTGCATCTTGACGAAATGTCTACGAACCACTTAGAAAAAGACTTATTAACTCGACTTTAATATATCTAAACGTTAGGACAATTGTAAACTGGAATCAAAGTGCGTGTTACGTGTGACACAGATATTTATTGCAGCGAAACATCGCGAGCCGTGCTTAAAATGTATATTTGAAAATTCGGAAGTATCAATCTTTTACCTAAACCTCTTGGAATTAATAATTAAAATCATTATTATTTTTATTTTTTATTTATTGACAATGATATTTAATTAGTAAAAACTTAATGTTTAAATATTGTATTATATTGTTATTATATTATTACTTTAATTTTAATTTAATAATATATTTTTTATTTAATAATATATTTTCAATGACTAAAAATTGCGATACTTGGCCGTAATCCTCAGAATATATATAAATGGCTACAATACAGTTTTCTCTCTTACTTCTGATCTCCAATCTCATATAGATGCACGTACAAAGATGAGATAATTTCAATTAATGTCACCAGAGCCGCATGAATAAAATAAAGTGTAAAGAGTAAAAGCGAAAATTATATTTATATTAAGTTCAAATTTTCCACAAGAATCAAAGACTGTAGACAATCTAATAGTTAATGATAATTGCCCGGACCATCTAAATATTTTCTCTGTCTGGAATCAATAAGAGTTTATAAAACACGTTCTCTTATTATTCATATTTATATAAAGATGTTAAAGAGATGGTAAAATTTTATTAATGACATTACAAATTGTTGAGACGTTCTAAGTTTCATAAAAATAATAGATGTTATTTAT
>NW_017304279.1:20608-24067 GCF_001594115.1 Trachymyrmex septentrionalis | reverse complement strand
ATTACAAATTGTTGAGACGTTCTAAGTTTCATAAAAATAATAGATGTTGTTATTTAATTTTTGTTATCTTCAACATTTTACATCTTGTAATTTTCGTATTTGTTTACAAGAGTTATTGTCAATTCTAGATGAAGGATATATATAATGTGATCGTTAAATATCTCTTTCGCGTCGATCGAGTCGAAAGATCGAAGGTGAGATGGAGAGGGAGGACGATGGAGAAAGAAATGAGAAGAAACAATTAGTTAACGTGTGCCACTGTCATATCAAGCCTATATCATCGTGTTACATCATATGTAGCAAAGCAAAAAAAAAATATTATCGTTAATTGACACAATTGTTAACACAGAACGAGTGATCGAAGCATGAATGTGCTGTGTGTCTGATGAATCAATTTTTTAAAAATTAGTAACATTATTTTTCCAGCGTAGAATTTTTTAACAAAATCATATAACTCCAAATACTTATCTCATTTTTACAATCTCATTTGTACACGATATTCGATCTTCCTAAAATTCTCGACTCTTACCCATCTTGATTAACATTGTGAATACCAAATCTAATCACTTTCGATGTTTCAACTCTTTAAAATAAGCTACTTAATTCGATAATAATTTTAATTTCTACTTAATTCGAAAATAATTTTATTTCATAAAAAAATCACAGGGAATATATGACCATATGCACGAACGAGGAATGCGACACAGACAAAGTATCAAATCGAATTTCTTGTTGACATACTAGATTCTACTAACGTAATATAACAATATAATATATAATAGTAACATATTATCCGATCACTCCACAAAGATCCTTTCGATACAATCGATGTCGTAGAATTTTTTGTCGTCCGCATTGAAACTGTGAAGAGTTCTGATGATGGAATGAACGAGGGGGAGGATGCGATTGTATTTCGCAACAGATCGCGCCTAAATTATTAGAAGCATAATAAGCGGTAGGATTATAAGCACTCGTTAAACTTTAGGTCCAATTTCATTTATCCGCGAGACCATTGGCTGTGTTTAGCAGAGAAAACTAATTAGTTAGCGCTTAGTGATGTTCTTTAATATTATTAGTTCCTACACTTAGATCCAGCAAAGTACTAAAGGCACGAACCAATATTAAGGAATCATTAAGCTTTAACTGATTAATATTCTCTGCTGAACGTAACCATTGTTACTTGATTTTCATCGACATTAATCGATACCGCGCTTGGATTTAAAATCGATCATTTTTGTGAATAAAGAGTATCTGTAAATTATTAATTATTGATTATTAATAATTAATACGTAATTACTAAATGCCCTTATGCCTAAAGAAATTTTTCAAAAAGTATCACTCGAGAAGATACAAGGCTTAATCGCGCATTATCATTATAGACTGTTCGTTGTAATAATTCATTGATTTATCGGTTATCATCGAAATCCTCCCCTCGAACCTCATCAATTTATATAGCACTCAAGGTGATCCTAAGGCGAGACTGCAGAGTGAGACGAGTGAGAGGCCGAGTGAAAGAAAGCGAAAGAGAAGCGGTCCTGATATTTTTTGACTCGTGACTATTAAGTGTCCACGATAAGAAAATACCAAAAAAAGAAACACGATTTTTATGTAAATATTGTAAGGAACGCCGTACTAGCGTTACTGTAATCCTTATTGGATGCTATTTCGAGATAAAATTTAAAAAAAAGATATTAAAATTCATGGTTGAAAATTGAAATAATACGATATATAAATTAAATTAAAAAGTAATTATTCATACTTCTCAATGAAAACATAAGTACAAATAGTATACAAGTATCACACGTCCAATTCGCAAATATCGGCGTTTCTAATTTTTATTACTGTTTTCTTGTTTTTTTGCTGGTAATAATATGATAACAGTATTGAAAATAAAACGTTTCTACGAAAAAAAAATGCTTCAAAGTCCATTGCATCCGATAAGGTTCGACAACGGTACGACGTGATTTCAACCCGCTCCTTTTCTATTCTCCAATTTCTACGTGTTTAATCGTTAAATGAATTGACAACAAATCTTAATGAAGAGGAAACGCGATAGGAAGGGAGAGACGCTTCGATTACTATTATTATGCAACGTTTATCGTTAATAACTTCGAAGAATCTCGACGCAATACAATTTTCAATCGTGTGTATATATCTAAGCAAATGATAATAATATAACAACTGGGATATAAGTCAAAAGTGTGAAAGTATGCGTGAAAGAGAGGAAGAATGAAAGAGAGGGAGAAAAAAGGAAAGATAAAGAGGACAAGAATACGAGTGAGATAGGTCTTGTTTCGCCTAGTCTTTGCGACGCTTAATTCATTAGGCGTCGTTTATATCTCGAGTGTTGCGCTTAATTCGCCGGAAATCAGCGAAATCGCTTTCATGTTCGTTTTTTTATAATTTTTCTTCGCACTTCGGTGATTTCCGGCCTCCGGACAGAAGTCGATGATGATCGTAAATGAGAAAGAACGGCGGATTATAATGAAAAGTGCGACGAAGCTAGAACTAAGGTTACCGAAGTACATAAGTTAAGAGATAAGCTAATTAAAGTAACAGTTTATTGAAAATTAAGTACATTGTTGCAACTGCCATGCTGTGTGCCATTATATAACAAGTCACGTTTGTCGTAAAAAGCAAAAAGAAAAAAAAAAAAAAGAGAAGAAGAGCTGAAGATGAAGATGAAGAAAAGAAGACGTTAGCGGACATACGAAGTAAAATAGTATGTCTGTGAAATATTTTGCGCGTTCTCGTCTGTCTTGTCTGAAAAAAAAAACTTCTTGGTTTACAATGCTTCGAAATCGTGGAATTACACCGTCGTCCTCGCACACGTCGCATTAAAATCCCTCCTGATAATGCAGTATTTTGTTATACAATTTACTATACTATTATGAGAACGACCATTTTTATCGAACAACGATGGCAGAATTTTTTAAATGATACGTAATGCAAGAAGAAAATTTATGGGCCTTTTCTAATACGTATCGACTATTAGCTTTGAAGATATGATTTCGTAAGTAAATATATCATTCGATAGAAAAAAAGAAACGCGTCGAGAGAATTATGAAAGAGTACGGAAAGGACGACGGGGTAAATACCCAACAGTCCCCAGATATCGCGCACGATTTCGCTTGAGCTTGCGGAACTCGCGTGTACCTGCTTGCGCAAATTACGCGTGTGGACATAAAATATATGGTAATAATATCGTATTTAACATACGCGAAACGTACATGTACGTTAGTACACGTGCAAGCATATGCGCGACACTTTGCACGTGAGAAACGAGGCTCCGAATCGAAATTCACGACGAAATTCAGCGCAACGATCCGTTTCTGCAATGGCAAGACACGATCGCTGAAAGTAAGAAAAAGTCTTACACTTTGGGAAAATATTTTTGGTCGCATTTATTTCGACGGATGCGGCGATTATGATAAGATTTTCTGTATAGATATAAAGATA
>NW_017304279.1:16564-20508 GCF_001594115.1 Trachymyrmex septentrionalis | reverse complement strand
CAACGTTGTTAACGATTGTCTTCCTTTGATAATCGATAGCCTGTATAATGACCACATCCGTCGCTGTTAATAAATCGCTGTAATACTGTTATTACATGAAATAATTACTTGAACGAGTAAGCATTCAGAGATCTTTCGTTTAATTCTTTAAGATATTTATTTTAACTTGGATTTAATAATTTGATTTATTTTAAAAATTTTATGCAATATTTTAGATATATTTAAAAATGTATTAGACGTATATATGTATATACACTTATAAATATATATTAAATATTTCGACTTTTATTTAAGATAAACTGATACATTAAAAAAATTTATGTCTACAACATACAATACATATATATACATATATATGTGGAAGAGTAATTTTTATTTTCACGAAAAATGCAGAGAATTAAAAACATAAAAATGTTTAATGTTTTTATGGCGATTCGTCGATGACCAAGTAGCAACGGATCGTTACGATTGCACGAACCGATTTCGTGTAACGCGATGTCTTACAATAGCGAGTATAATCCACTCTCGTTAGTTGACAACCGACGGTGTATTGTGAGATAATAAGGAAAGATTTAATAAGTAATCACGTAAAAAAAGAGAGAGTGAGAGGGGAGAAGGAGAAAGGGAGAGGGAGAAAGGGGGAGCGCGAGAGAGAGAGAGAGAGAGAGAGAGAGAGAGAGAGAGAGAGAGAAGGAAACGTCGACCCGTCATAGATTCAAGCACAATAAGAACTAGTAGGGCCAGGCACAATAAAATTCGGCCGTCACGTTGTAGGCAGCGATCTGTTAGAGCGACAATTCGTATAAGTATCCATATAGCAAGGCTATTAAATAAACATATTGTCTATTGTCCGACAAGTGTATTTATTGTTGATGCTGATCGTTCCCTTCTGCAAGCCTCTAAGCAATCTGATATTGAAATAAATATTTCACAGAGGAAAAGACTAATATTTACTCTATACTCATTAACTCCCTAGTTTCCATTCTCGAAAATTTTTAATCATATTTTATATTATTTATATAATGTAGTCTGTATAATATGTACTATAAAAATGTAAACAATATAAAGCGACTTCATAATATACATATAAACAATAAAAATGTATATACCGTAATATATATTGATTAAGATTGACAAAGTTAAATTCCATACCAAATTAAACAAATCATTATTAACTTTAATAATACGTATATCATTCGTATAAAAGATTTGATATCAACAACTGGCGACAAGTTAAATTTCATATCAAATTAAATAAAGAATACAATCCATAATTACCTTGTCCATTCAAGTGTTATCACAAAAAGTTAAAGAAGTAAACACTTGGTACTGCTAGATCGAATAATAAAAACAATTTAATACAAAAATTATAATGATAGTTAAAAATAAAAATAAAAAAGATAATTACAATTTTAATGTAATGAATTTAATCTGAATGTATATACCGTATTTTTTTACACTAAATAAAAATAAAGTTTACTGTTTATTTCTTTGTTCTTTTTCGTAACATAAATCTTATAAGTCTGAGTTTATTTATCTTAAACCTAAAAGCTTGCATAACTTATACGACTGTTTAACCCAATCGAATATATACCTACGCTGGATATTTTTACTCTCATAAGAATGTTTCTCATTTTTCTTACTTTAAATATTACATTCATAGTATGGGATTTAACTTGGCGCCAATTGCTGATATAAAGTCTTTTATATGAATGATATATATTGTATTATAACAGTATATTATTTTTAACATATGTAGAAACAACCATCTATTTCAGGCGACATAAATAAACAATATTAAACATCGAATCTCATTCGACCGTACATGTGAGAATACAATCAATAGAGATAGATGCTTTTAAATCATTTCGGCGCGCAGTTTAAAAGACTACATACGTAGTATATAAACACAGAATTATACTGGCACCTAAGCTTAAACCGTTAAAGATATCTATCTCTATTATGTTCTCACACGTATGGTCGAATGAGATTTAATATTTGATATTGTTTTATAATAACGTCTTAATTTTTTACATATTCACTTGATAAAAATTATGTGAGTGTCCAAGTTGTCATATAAATGGTAGTTTATAATTATCATTTGTTAAATTATTTATTTTAATTAGACTTTACAATTTATATTACAAATAAAACAGAGAGATGTAAAATTTGAAATGGGACTTTTCCACTTTGGACATAATTCTGTTTACTAGGTACGTCCTATATATATTGAATAAAAGTATAAGTATAACAGAATGCAATAATAAACAATCACATATTCAATATTTCACATAGGGATGTACCCGATATCCGGAATGTATCCGGTATTATCCAATATGTTTTTACTATTCGATCGGATAGTCAGATATCATTAGTATCTGGGAATATATCCGGTTGAAATTTAACATCATTAAATTGTTGATTTTTTTCTTATATAAATGTTCTAGAAATAAGTATGCATATTTATGATGCTATAATATTTTATACATTTACTATTGTTGCAAAATTACAATATTTTTCTGTATAATCTTTTTTTTTTTTAGAAGACACTTTCTCGGAATTCGGTCGGATATCCGACTCTAAGAAATTGTCTATAAATTTATTTATTTGTCTACAAATTGTTTATAAATTTAATACAAAAAATCAAGAACTGTATCCAGAGAAAAGTTTCTTTGCTATATAGTTAAAGAAAAAATTTTTTTGATTTGCAAACATCATTTCTTTGATTTAAAGAAATTATGTTTAAATCAAATAAATTTTATTCAAATCATGATGTCAACGTTATTTCTTTGATTTGAACATAATTTTGTTCCATGATAGGTGCCCAGTAGAGAAACTTCTTACGGAATGGAATGCTAGTGAAATCATTTCTAATAAGAAATCCGTTTCGTCGTTCCTATTCCATGTACATGGGACGGCGACCTTAGCGGTTCAAGAAAATCATTTCGGCGCGCGTTTCAAAGGACTACATACGTAGTATATAAATTTACACAGAATTATATAAGCATTTATTTTAAGATCCAGCTAGAGCTCCTCCGTTTAAGGCTTTCCTTTCTATAGTTTGTGTTATCACATATACGGCCCTATAATACATTGTTTACTTACTTATATAATATTTTACTAATTCTGCACAATTTCTTCCTTTTCTTTATCATCGACGAGATACTATTAAAGATCGACATCCTTACGGGAGTTCGCGTCCTTGTGAATATTGAAGTAATTAAGAGTTAAAAACTGAAAATATTGTATTAATTTTATGATGTATTAGTTTAGTAGACGTATTTAGAACTCCATAATACTCAATTTTTCTTTAAAATTGTAATTTTAATGTTATCGTCAAAATTTGATTATCAACAGAGATGATAACTGCAGAGAAAAAAAATTTTAATTTTTCTACAATATATAGGATATTATAATTTTACAAGTATGCATATTTATTTATGAAATATTTATGTAATAAAAAATTATGAATTTAATAATGTATGAGCTAAATATTTAATAGCAAATTTATATCAATTGTTGATAATGTCGGCACTCTTTAATTACCTCCGCGCCCTTGGAGCCTTTTTTGTACCGCCGAAAATTTGTTCAGGATTGATGGTCTTTAATAATATCTCGTCGGTGATATTATGTATACGTATTATAACAGGCAGAATGACAGGAAAGAGCCATATTGCTTTTTGCAAGATAACGCATTCTATTGATTAAACAAATTGACTACTGCGCGTCATAGATTTGAAGCATAGTAATTCCATCATGGATTTGTAGTATCTTAGAATCTGAAGTCTGCTTCTGATACATTTTTTTTTATTTTAGCTAAGAGTACATGATAATTATTTAATCGTTATTTAGTAATATCCAGATTACGAGTTGCATTATAATAATAAAGAAAGGGCAACAAATATGTCAAAGAACACAAATATTTTAATAACAAAAAGTAAGTT
>NW_017304279.1:4131-16464 GCF_001594115.1 Trachymyrmex septentrionalis | reverse complement strand
AATTTTGTATTTCACTACAAAGACTTTTTAAATGTATTAACACAATATGGAATCTTAAACTTCTATCAACTATAACAAAATGCTAATAATCGCAATTTTAAATAATTAAATAAATTAAGTTAAATATCAATATTTATTCGAGAAAATGTCTCTTCTTTGTATCCAATATACCACTGATATATTACTGGTAGGTATATCGAAAGTACTCAATAATTCTACGCGATAATTTGCCTGATAATTAACATGAGAAACGTTTTATTAAAAATCTTCACAATTTAATAAAGATTATTCATTTATTATTATTTCAATTTGTACTCTATAATTCAGGTCCATCGTTGCGTGCTAGATTGGAACACCATACCAAAATATTTGCGTCTATGTGTCCTGATGAAATTCTCGATTATTATGACAATTACGAGACCAGAGAATATAACACAACGTTGATGCTCGGTGATATTTCAGGTTAGAGATATTTATTGAATTATTATATCACGACAAATTACAAATTATAATGTGCAATTGTATTTAATGCAGGCTTCACAGATCTCACAGAAAAATTCACGAAGACTGGTGTTGGTGGTCCATCTAAGTTATCGGAAACTTTGAACAGCTATATCGGCGCGATGGTGCAGGAAATTCTTTCTCATAATGGAGATGTTGTGAAATTTTCCGGCGATGCGTTTATAGTAATGTGGAAGCTCCAAGAAGGGATGCTTATGCGTGATATCGCTACGGAGGCAATGCAAACTGCATGCATCATACAGAAACATTTTGGAACCTATGACACTGATGTTGGTGTATCACTCAAAGGTACAATTGCATCAATAATGCATCAATATGTCAAAATGCTAAATTTTAGCGTTTTCGAAAGTCAACATTAATAAGTCTACAAATCAAAATTTACAAACATATAGTAGTCGACAGATTTATATTTTTCAAAAACATACAATAGATTACAGAATCTCCGATATGATGGTAGTTAAAAAAAGTTAATTCAATAATGTCTTTGACAGTAAAACTTGCCATTGCTTCCGGAATAACATATTTCACGTCTATTGGTGATCCAGAAACGATGTCTTATTATGTCATTACTGGAAAACCTGTTTGGGATGTAAAGTTTGCCGAAGGATTATGCAGGTATTACATATAGTCAAATATTATCTATCATTTTAACTTATTTATTAAAATGTAGGTAGGTATAAATTATGCAGTAATATATAAGTTTAAAATGAAACGAATAAAAAAGGAAGGGGAACAAAGATAAAAATTCATCTATTTATGTAATCTATTCATTAATTATAAGTAATTAGTATAAATTTATAAGTTGTTATTATAAATACAAATTAATACAATCAATCAGTAGATAATAGAATCAACGTCTTTAACGGTCTTAGCTGAATCTTAAGTGCTTATTTAATTCTGTGTGAATTTATATACTACGTATGTAATTTTTTAAACTGTGCGCCGATATGATTTTTCGGTCTTAAAATGCAAACTCTACTAAACTACCGCATTAATATCACGAGTTAAATTGACTAACAATTTAACAATTTGATGTTTTTTTGCATCTTAGAATGATTTTAATAATGCTGACGTATTAAAATTTGTAATCTTCTTCTTATAAAAATATTACCTCGGTCGGGAGTCGAACCCAGATTTCTTTAAGGTTTAGGACGCTCGCACGGAATGCAAGAGATCTGGGTTCAACTTCTGGCCAAGGTAATATTTTTCGCAATAAGAATTAATTATTTACAGATTTTAGTATGTCACTCAGTTAAGATTTAGTACGTCACTCATTATTAAGATTGTTATAAGATGCAAAAAAGCATCAAATTGTTAAATTGCTAGTCAATTTAATTCGTGATATTACTATAGTAGTTTAGTAAAGTTTGTGTTTCAAGACCGAAAAATCGATGCGGGATTACATACATAGTATATAAATTTACACAAAATTAAATAAGCACTGAAAATCTAAGACCATTAAAAGCATTGATTCTATTGGTTGTATTCTCACATGTACGATTAAAAATAATATTTAATATTATAAATTAAGAAATATCACTTTATTTATACATTTATGAGTAAAAAAATACCAAAGCGAATAAAATGTGCTCCGCTAATTTAATTTATTAAAATTATTTTTTGTTAATTTTATAAGAGACAAACAAATAAAAAAATATATATATATAGTGATACAATAAATTCTATCTAGAGGTGGTGATATTCTTGTGGCGCCCAGTAGTTGGCAATGGGCAAATCCTAGAGATTATGTTTATGAAAAATTGCCGAACGGTATACATACTCTGATTATAGCTTGCTCAGCAATGTGGTATCAGGCTAGACCTCAAGATATTTACAATGGTATTGTTGGAATCAGTATATGATTTTACATTGTTAAAATAAGAAGCTTGAAAACGAATGCTAATTTTTTGTAAGATTAATTTGTAGTTGTTTAGCTTTGTTAATAAATTTAACGTTATAATATTTAAAATAATTATTTAATTGGCCTCGCTGGCAAATCTAAGGACTTTTTTGTATCATGTACTAGTTAATTTACTTTGTGTGTTTTTTACGATAATTTATAAATGTTCTTCAACCTTATTATGAGATGACTAATGCATATGTTCTTTAATCTTATTTCATGATATATTTGCTGTACAAATTATTACTTTGAATTCTTTTGCAGTGTGACAACTTATCCGAGATATCAATAATAAATTCCTAACTACGTAAATAAATATGTAGCTGTAAAATCAATTTGATAAACTCTAATTTTAATAATAATATTGCAAAAATTAATAGCCATGTGTACTGTTATATCCCGATAAAACCCTCTATCTCTTTATTATAAATATATGATTTATTTTATCTCTAGTTTAGTACTTCTAGTTTAGGTTTTGTAACCGTCCCTTTTATAGAAGGGCCTATTCGGTTCCTGTTTTTGTAAACATTCAAAACAAACAGATAGCTCACGCTCGTACACCTTATGCGTCACATAGACAAAAAATATCTAACCAATAATCTTTTCCGTTGAGAGCCTTTTTTCAGAAAAATGTTAAACAATAGTATATATGCCTAATAATTAAGTAATAGTACATGGTAAAAATTAAGACCTTCCAACTGCGAGGGTGAATATCTTTTATTTTTTTCCTTTTATTTCTAATGGAACTAAAATCTATCCAAGAATTACGAAGTTATATATATTTTGACGGTAGCAGTTTAAAATATGTATTATTAATATAATCTATTATAGAATATGTCATCACACTTCGCCTCGCAGGATATTAGTTAAGTAAGATCGAATCTTTATAAATTATTAAAAACTCTCATTATTAAGATAAAACTAGACTCGTAGTGCCGGGAGTGGGGCTTGCGCGGAGTCCTGCTGCCTTAAGGAAACAAGCGCGGGCATAAGTCCTACCAAATTCCAAGGAGTACTGATTGGTCCTGAAAGGACACTCCCATATTCATTTTTAAGTATAAAAGGAGCTGCCGAAGGCAGAAACGAATAGAGAGGAAAAGAAGAAGTAAACCAAGAGCGAAAGTAGAAAACTACTCTGGAAGTGGGTAAGAGCTATCCTCGCGCTAACCTCCGGAACTTATTCCTATATTTGTAATCTTTTTTTTCTTTATTAAACGACTATACTAAAACAATTCGGCTAAAGCCTAGATCTCTGTTCTATTTCAAATTCATTGAGGTATACGAATATCCGAGAATCTGTTGTGACTGTCGCTGCCAATAGCGTGGCCCCCGTCTTGCGGCACTCCTTCGGAACAACGATAATTCTTTTCGCGTTACCTCCATGCCTACTAAAAGCGGACGCAAACAACAGGATAAGAGATTGAGGTATCAAGTCAAATCAACTATTAATTCAAACCACGATCCTTTCCCCTATTTCCAGAAATTGGCATAATTATTAGATAAAAAAAAACCGATAAGCCCACCTAACGAAAGCGGATATTCCCTCCAACCGTTGGAGATCACTCTTCCATTCCCTGATTACCGAAATATTCAAAAAGGTGATCCACGTAAACTATAAGCTTCGTGAGTTTTTTGACACCGGATTCAAGGTTACCCTACCGAGCAATTATCCCACTCTCCCCATCAAACAATCCTAACCGCACAACTTGATCTCCAAACCCCGGATTTAAATTGCTTAAATGCATTGACCCCAAAACAGAAAATATAAAATCTAGAAATAAAAACCTCAATTCGGACGTAACAAGGATATTACAATTCGCTGTTTGCGTATGTATAATCAGTTAATCTACTTATTACGAGAATCAAACTTATATTAGCAAACTTGAATAATAATTATTTTCAACACTTTCCCTCAATTCGTATCAAGTTTGCTAATAATCTTTTCCTTTAAATACATAATTTTGTAATTGTTAACGGCTTAGTAAGTAAATCGATTATCATTTCAGTAGTTGAACAATATGTATTTCACAAATCCGGCCTTGAAGTATAACTTCAATAAACTAAATAAATTTAAGATCTGGAGACACTGGTAGTGTTTCGGCTCTAAGTTATGGCGCGAAACACGGACGTGCCTCCTTTACGTGATTAATATCATTTGAATAAAATGCGACTATACACATATAATAGTTATATAGTTAATAGACAAAATACAAATGTTTGATAAAGAGCGCTGAATAATTCCGCTAATAGTTTATATAATAGTAATACTACTCAGATTAAACTATCGCCACCAGGAGTTCATAAATTCTGCCGATACGCTACCTCAAATGAGGTGTAGTTTCATCACAGATTAAAGCTAGTTTTGCTATTTGTATTTCGTCATTACGGACAACGGTTTTCTATTTTGTACGCTGTTGTAGTTGTGCCACGTATTCCCTTGATCAAAGCTTCCAGAATGACTACTGGAGTTGAGTTAATAATTGGTAGCGATTACTATAATTTTGTGGAATGTCAAGTATAGATTTCTCCGGTAATGCCATAAAAGAGGTTCCAATTAAAAAATATCCCGACGTTAATACATCTAGCTCATCTGGAAAATTATTCAAGGGACACAACGGTCTCGAATTGAGTGTGGCTTCGATCTGAGCACGGTATAGAGTTTTTCAAATGACAATAGTACATCGTTGATTACAGCCTTTAGATGCGTTTTCAGTCTTTTATGTGTTTTCCACAATCCTCCCATATAAGGGGAGTGAGGTGGAATAAATTTCCATGTTATTCCTAAATTAGACACATAATAACGCTTGCTTGGTAACACTTTAGGATCTGACAAGAATTAATCTAGTTGTCGCAATACATTGTTCGCTCCAATAAAATTTCTCTCATTGTCGGATAAGATAGACTCGCATTTTCCTCGTTGTGAAATGAATCTTTTGAATGCGTTAAAAATACTTCGGTCATAAGATGGGATAGTAATTTGAGGTGTATAGCCTTAGTAGCCATGCACACAAAAAGACAAAGATAAACCTTACCGGACATATTTTGAGAAATTTTTATATTAAATGGTCCAACATAGTCTACGCTCGCATGACAGAACGCTCTGAAAAGGCACTTTCTTACTCTTGATTCCGGCAGATTGTCCATACGCTGTGCCGAACTACGAGATCGCAAATGAAAGCATATCTTAAGGACTTGTTTAATGGTATTTTTTGGACTATCAGTTTCGCGAAGCGTAATTAATAACAATAGTGGACTCATATGAAAATGACTTAGATGTTGATCACGTATGATCAAGTCAGTCAACGGATCATGTGAAGACAAGAGGATTGGATGTTTCTGAGAATAGGAAAGTGAAGCATTCCTTAGTCGGTACGAAGTAATCCATTTTAATCAATCATCGTATTGAGTGCAAGAATTTTGCTGTGTGAATCTAGTAGTTGATTTTGTTGTAGATTGTGTAGTTTGTTTAAAAACTTCCTTTGTTGATGAATTTTTATGAGTATAATATACCATTGCCCGCTGTAGCTCTTCAGTAAAGGGTCCTTACAATCTTAGCGATTTTGATCTTGTTACAATTTTGCATGCACCTTATGCATGCGGCAGTAATTCTTTTCAGTTTTGTTAATGAAGAATATCGATTAGATAGATCAATCAATTCCTTTGCGCAGAGTAATGTGAAGGACTGGCTACGTGTCTCGGGTACGTCCGTTGGTAACTGTGTCATAGACGCCGGCCATAGAGATTGGCTCGTTGATGACCAAAGTTATTTCTCCCATCACAATGTAGTATCGAGCAATTAGCTCGGTAGAACTCCGCGTGAGATCAGATCAGCAGGATTCTGTTCTGAGCGTACATGTAATCAGTTTTGTTTGTTAATCAATCGTTGAATCTCGGCAATCCAATTGCTGACAAAAATTTGCCACTAAGATGGCTCACCTTTCATCCATGCTAACACGATTTCTGAATTCGTCCATAAATAATGTCCTGCAATTGTACATGTAAGAGATTTTGACACCTTCTGAATTAAATTTCCAAGAAAAACAGCGCTGCATAATTCAAGTTTGGGCAAACTGGTCTTCAATGGTGCCACTTTTGACTTGGCTGCGAGTAATTGTACTTTAGTTGTTTCAGCATCGTCGATTGATCGAATAAATATACAAGCGCAATACACAGACTGGGATGCATTACAGAAACCATGCAGTTATATAGCGATTGGGTTGTGTACGATAGCATGTGGTATTTCAATACGATTGATCAATGGCAGTTGCTGATAGTAAGATGATTATAGAATTCTGAGAGATTCCGATAATGGAGTATCCCATTCTATTTTGAGTTGCCAAAGTGATCGCAGCAAGATCTTTGCCTTGATTGTAACTAGTCCAATTAATCCCATTCGATCAAATGGGTAAATGTGTGTAATTATGGACAACATGTTGCGTTTAGTAGTAACTTCAGGTACAGAGTTACAAGTTGCTTTATCTACATCCACCGTTGGTTGCCACAGTAGTCCTAAAATCTTCGTATTTGTGATTCCATAGCTGTCAGCATCTCCGTCATGACTGAACGGTGCATTGGAATGCCATTTGGCTAGTCCAAATCCTGCAGATTTCAAAAATATCATGTATTTGAGTCCTGATCTCGAGGAATTGCTGGATCGATGACTCCCCAATGATCACATCATCAACATAAAAATCACAAGCTATAACTGCGCAAGGATAAATTTTCTCAAAATTGAAAGACAACTGTTGTAAGTATCTGATGGCTAAATATGACACTGAAGCGACTCCATATATAATCGTGTTTAGAGCAAACGTTATATAGCAGGCTTATCAGGATTGTCTTTCCACAATACACATTGCTATAATGTTCTAGCTTAATCATTATCTATCTGTACATTTTAATAATATCACCCGTTAGAACGTATGGATGTTGCCGAAAGCGTACGGGAAGTTCGAATAACTCAGGTTGAATTGTCGGGTAATAATTTAATAACCCACCAACAGGCAGTCGTTGAGTAACATCTTGCCGATGTCATTAGGCTGAATGCATTGAAAACTACTCGAAGTTTAGTCGTGGTTGAAGCTTTTTCAATTACTG
This sequence comes from Trachymyrmex septentrionalis, assembly GCF_001594115.1. NCBI lineage: Eukaryota > Metazoa > Arthropoda > Insecta > Hymenoptera > Formicidae > Trachymyrmex > Trachymyrmex septentrionalis. The sequence continues at coordinate 8,945 of NW_017304279.1, read as the reverse complement.
CGTGATGAGAAAGATAATTAACCTTCTTTGTTTCATCATCGGTCAATGCGAACATGGCCGAGTACAACGTATTCCTTCATGAATTTAATGTATCTCGTTTGCAATCCTGGATCCTTCCGAAATTTGCCTTCCATACTGCATAATTGTTTGAGTGTATTAGTCTTGGATTCTCTTAGAACAGTTGGATCTTCGCAAAATGGTAACAATACTTCTAATCGTTCTTCATCAGTTCGATATTCATTTTGAAATATCTCTTCACACCAAGATTTTTGCTTTGAGAATGGTTTGATGTTCGATATATCCTTTATATGCTATAATCTTTCAATCTGTTCCTAAAGCTCCTCGTTTTGTATGTAATCACATATGGTCACGTTGCTGTGAACTTGTGAGTTGATTGATTCCGATTTGTCTGCACAGTAGCCATCCCAGCTTCATTGACTGTAGCCTCGGTTGCTTGGCTCCCAACTGGATTCTCTCAGTTTCGAAAATTTCTCAGAAGACTGTTGCTCCTAACAATAGATCTATGTTTCGTGGTACATGGAACATCAAATTGGCCAATTTAATGTGTCTAGGCAGGCTTATGAAATTGAGTTTGATAGGTTTGTTAGGAATAGTTCATGTAACTTGATTAACAATAAACGTTTGTCTCATATGTCGTAGTGGATGCTATTGTCATCTGTGTTGTCTCCGTGATCGGTGCTTCGGTTACATTTAAACATAAAATCGAGTACTTTATTTTTTCTGTTTAAGTCTTTTTAAGTCTTAATCGTTGGCACACCGATTTGGTTACAAAGCTCGATTGTGATCCGTTATTAAGCAGTGCGAACATAATGAAATTTATTTGAACTGTCATAAATATAAACAATCGCTGTCGACAATAAAACTTCGGAATTAGCTTTGTTAGAACCGGTTGTCTGCAACAAAACCGAAGTTGTTGTTGATGTTGTACTTGTTTGAGTACTTATTTTTTAATCATTGCTTTTATTCAATTTTTATCAAAATTAGCTGAACTCTGACTGAAGTTATTGGATAGCTCATTTACGTGAAGCAATGTGTGATATTCTTTCGAATATTTACAAGTGCGAAATGTGCATTTTTGTATCATGTAATTTGAACTCAAACAAGTGTAACACATATTAAATTGTCTTTTTACCTCATTGCGTCGCGATTCGACTGATAATTCCTTAAAAATCTTATAAATGTATTTTGTGTGCTTGTTTACATAAAACACATATCTGCCTCACTTCGTGGCTACAGTTAAGCTAAAGTAGAATTTCGACCTTTTTTGTTTGAATTTACATGACTTGTTTTTGGAATAGCAACCTTTGTGGAAACAAGCTTTGTATGCGCTAGGTAACGTGCTCTGAGATATTCGAATCTTGTGATAAGAAATTGAAATAACTGGTTAATGATAAAAGCCCTTTGATTACTTTTAAATCCCGTTTTCTTCGTGTTATGGAATCTTACTAGCAACTAAATACGAGTATATAATGAGCATGTCTCATCTGTTAGTGGATTCCTTCAATAGCTATAACATTCGCAAATGTTTTTTAACATTATTTAGTAGCTTACGCAATAACTCTGCCAATTCTTTCATTATTGAAGGTACGTTAAATAATTCGTGAACATGATGGTTAAATGCATATTCTGAAATCGTTGAGTCAACAACTCTAATGCAATAAGATAGTTTTTATTCGTCGTATGGAATCAATCGTTTTAGCGGTAGCATCTGACAGTGCGGATCTCAAGAAGAAATGGAATTTTTGAACCGCGGTTAACTTACAATAGTGTTATTGTGAATTAATATTTTTAATGTATCGTAAAACTGTTGCTACTGTTCGTAGTTTTCGCTGAAAATTGGTAGAGAAATTACGGGTAATCGCGCTAAGGTAATCGCAATCTTCGCTCGGATTATTCTGAATCGCAATATTAATCTGATCGTCGACGGAAGTGCTTAACCTATTGAATCTAAATTGTACGAATTTCAACTAAGCTAGCGTTTGTATTGCAAAAAATTCTCTTCAAAAATTTTCCGTTCCTGAATGTCGAGAGAGAGGATCGCATCGATTTTTATTTGTATCGCGTCATATTCCAGCCACAAATTATTGTGTCTTTCTAACCTCGATTCTAAAGCTAAATTATTCTCATGGTTATCCGCGTAGTTCTCTAGAAACGTTTGAAATCTAGTTACACAATCTTTAAGTGTCGTTTGTAGTCGTTTCAATTCATCTAATGCTTCTATTGCGTTTGTACTTACGATTGTAATCTGAGAATACAAAGTACTAGATGGCTAGAAGGATCAACGAGGTAGATTTCAAAACTGTTAACGAAACTTGATTTACATTTATCTTCGCAGAATCGCTCGCTTGCTTCTTACAAGAAACATTACAACTCGCATTAATAGATTTTGTTATATTTTCTAATTGCTATGACTTTTGATTATTAGTGTTAAGTCTTTACGGTTACCATATACCAGACTTGCACACACCGCGAGAACAGACGGAGAGGGAAAAAGGCAGCCATGCCAGACCGCGAACGACGCGCTCAGACGCGCTCACAAGAAGCATATCATATATGCGCGCGTAGCAGATCTCTCATTTGCACACAATAGCATTAGCAGTATTACGCGTTGACAATGTAAAAACAAAATATAATACAATTGAAGGGATGGGCGAAATAAAGACCTAATTTCGAAATCTTGATATTAATAAAAATTTAAATAACTTGCTACTTTTTTATTATACACAAATGAGTACAATATCAAATAAATTTATGAAATGTCTTTAAGAAGTTATATGTTACAATTACTTCTCTATTATGATCAATATTACATAAAGAAGCTAATTGCTGAAAAAAGGGCCTAAGTAGAATTATGCCTTTATTCTGCCCATTCCCTCAATTAGACTCGAAAAAGAAACAAAAAATACAATACATTAATCTTAACATTCATTTTTTTAGAGTCACTAATCTTTACAGATCATATCAATTCTTAATCATAGGTTCCGAAATAAGTCTCGACTTAAAACTTTGGTTAAAATATCGGCGAGCTGATTTTGACTACACGCATACTCAATATCAATATTTCTATCAGAGCATTTTTCTCTCACAAAGTGATGGCGAATATCAGTGTGCTTACATCTTTTATGATATTCCGGATTACAGACCAGTTTGATTGCACTTTGATTGTCTACTCTAATAATGATCGCTTTTTCACATTTATAATCGCCATCACGTAACAATTGTTTCAATCACATAACCTGCTTCAGTTATGCTGAGTGATATCGTTCTCTGTCGAAGAGATCTCCAGGTTATTCCACCATTGGCTAAAGTGAACAAAGTAGTCAGTCGTGGAATGTCTGGTGTCCAAGTCACCAACATAGTCTGAGTCTGAGAAACCTTTCGTTCCATCGTATAAGATTCCTATATTGGTCCCTTTTGGATATCTAAAAACATTCTTTGCAGCAAGTCAATGCTTTTTATTAAAACATGATACAAATCTACTTAGGTACAATAGTTTACAATGAACGCTATATCAGGCCGACATTTGATGAAAACATTAAACTGCCTATTGCTTACCGGTATTGCACATTGTTCAAGTTATCATTACTTAGTACAATATTTATTTGTCAAAGATAGGTTTATATCTAAATCCGCGGAAGAACTTTTTATTTTTGAACCAATCATGTTAAATCTTTGAAAAATGCGTTTTATATACGATGTTTGATAAATAAAATTGACTTTGCTTTAACGTCCCGAATTATTTTAATATAATTTCTCGCATTGCTTATTGTAATTCTAGAATTTGACTCTAGCTCATTTAAAATTACTTTAAGAGCTTCCTTCGATGATGCTAGAATTAGACTATCGTTTACATAAATTATGAGATAGACTTTACTTAACTTGAAGACCTGTGTATACGCATGCGTCTACTTTGCTCGGTACAAAATGAAAACGTTTTAGAAATAAATCAAACTTACAGTTCCATATCTGAGACACTTGTTTCAGTTTATATACAGATTTACGCAATTTACAGACCTTGTTATATTCGGATCTTGTTATCTCTTTTAGAACCTCCGTGTAAATCTTTTCTATAAGGTCTTCATTAAGGAATGCCATTTTGACATCAAACTGTTCAATCTTCATGTTTTTCAATGCAGCAAGAGTCAGCATAATGCGTATTGAGTCATTTGACCATAGGCAAAAAGACTTCCTGATAATTGATTCCTTGCTTCTGAGTAAAATCCTTTGCGCTTTCACCGAGCTTTATAGTGACTGGCATTCTCGTGTGTAGCATGTGTTACGTTCTATAGACGTTTCAATTCTTTTCTTTCGAAAGATTTGGCCCCACGTCGCGACTACGGGCAGCGCCTATGAGATTCGAGTGGAGCGCGCTGATAACGGTCTAATGGATCTAAAAAGAGTGACCGAGTGGGCTCCGCGAAACTTGTAAAACGCTAATCAACCAGGAAGGAATAACAATTTTAATGCAGACTTGAATGCGTAAATGTATCGAAATCACGCGATAACAAAAGCTAAGCCTTATCGTCGGAATGACAATTTCACCTTAGCAAAACAGGCGCTACGTCGCGTTTTAAAAAAATCGTAAAACGCATAGATAACTTTCCACGGTAACGTTATCTAAAGTCGGACTCGCGATTGATAATGGTTGCCCTGTATGTAAAAATATTGTACTTGTGGACTGTTACGTCCGGCGGACTCACGCGACTCTTTTCTTTCATAAAGATCTCGAATTCCTCGAAACTCTAAAATTTTATATTCTTTCCTTTTTTATTTTTCATCTTACAAACTAAGAA
>NW_017304279.1:3243-3958 GCF_001594115.1 Trachymyrmex septentrionalis | reverse complement strand
GACTTTTCGGCGCCCGAGACGTACGTTTCCCCATAAATCTTAAGGTCATAAAATTTTGGAGTTTCACTTTCCCACTCTACCGATTCCTGTCAACATCCTTTCCTCCCCCAAAATCTTGACCAATCTAAGAGCGAAAGAAAATCCTACTCCTAGCCAACAAAACCTATTCCACCAATCCAAATTTGAGTAATCTGGGGCGATTAGTATAAAAATCCCGATTCCGCAACCCTTGGAGAAGATAGATAGCAGACCAGAAAGATAGCAGATCAGATAGATAACTGATCGGGTAGATAGTAGATCAGTTAGGTGGCAGATTTTTCTCGAAGTCCGGAGTAGTCGAGCGAAAAGTCGCGATAATCAAAGTTAAAGTAAAATCAGTGAGTTGATCGCGAAACTTTAAGTTCCGATAGAATCAGTGCAACCAATTCTATCATCGGGAATCACCCCAAATCAACAGCCTTGATCGAGGAAGTCCGTTCAACCTACAACATCCGACGCCACCTTGTCCGCGGTTGGGCCATCACCAGTAAGTTCACATTATCTAACATCGAGTGGTCCCTCCCCGTCTTTCCCTCCTGTTTGGGACCCTCATTAAAACTAAATTTTTTTAGTGCGTTCACGCCGGCAGTTTGCCCCTCGTCGCCGTCGCTTGACGAGAACCGCCCGATCGCGCCGATTCGCCGCCCGCGCCCAGGTTTTCCAGCAAAACCAACTC
>NW_017304279.1:1562-3173 GCF_001594115.1 Trachymyrmex septentrionalis | reverse complement strand
CTATTCACCAATTTCGAATCCATCCCCTATTCCCCCTGCTAATTTCCCCCCGCATCCACCATCACCCCCTCAGATAGATACCACCCCCTCGATCCTACACCATGGCTATTCTCCCGCTGCTCTCTTCCCCCATCTTTTCCACGATGCCCAGGAACTCTTAGAGTACATGGCACACTCCACCCTCACCCATCAAGATTTGGTCGTCGTGAGGATCCCAGGATTCGATGGCCTTTTCTCGGTGCCAGTAGCGTCCCTCGTCCTCCTCGACCTTTTCTCCCTCAATCCCTATGATCCTAGCTTGTACTAATAGCACCTCCCCTCCCCCCTTTCTTCTTCTCAAATCCATTCACCAAAACCTCTTTCCTTTTTATTCTGTCGCTATTCTCTCCATAACTCCTTCATTCTGCCACGATACTACACACACACACACGCACACACACACATACACACTCTCACGCATTCATAAAAGCGTACTCGTATGTATGACTCAGAGTTGAGATCCAAAAAATTGTATTTACTCGACAAAATTGTATTTATTTATTTTTTTTCTTCCCAAAATGTATCACTCAAAAGTTTGTGTTTTTTTTATTATATTATTATTAAATTAACTCCCGGGTAGTTTTTCTTTCTTTCAAATATAATCTCTCCTCGTATTCTTAAGCTCTCCCGCGATTGCACTTAGCCTTCTCCCCGGTCACTCGGATTAAGTTCCATGACCGAAAGTCAAGACATACGGCCGTACTGGCGCAGCTGGCGTTAAAGTGCGCCTCTCTCGGCACACTGACCCAGTTTGGGCCCTTTTTCAAAGTACGTCCGACTCGTGTGTCCGTTTAGCGGAGCACGAGCAGAGGTTTCCGCTTCGTCCTCCGTTCGACCCCCGGCTCGTTAGGAGCCTCAGGACGAAGCGAAGCGCCTCCCGATTTGCGTCGGTCCTTCCCCACGGCTCCCTTGTGGTCCGGAGCCCGGACACGACCAAATCGGTCTAACAATTCGGTTCCTCCTTACGTTCACCCCCTCAGCTCCGCATGCGCACGGAGCTTGGACGTAACAGAATTATAAAATAAAACAGCAGTTGTGCGCAATAAATGGCACATGTGGCTCGAATCTATTGGACATCCGGCAAATGGTCGATAACGAAAGTTGTCTTAGACACATACCCCTGTATCCCATTTCACAACCGATATCCCTAATTCTAATCCTAATCCTGCATTGGCCCAGCAGCATACGTGTGCTCTGCACTCGGCACCACTAACTCGCCAATATAAAAAGAGAGGCCCTCCACGAGTAACAGCAGTTAGCAGTCAGAACTCGGTAGTCAGCAGTCAGTTATCAGTCAAACTCCATCTCCGAAATTGCCGGTTCGCGATTACACGTTAGTTACGCCAGTAAAACTCCACCTCTGACACAAAACTTTGCCGATCTGTGATCTTAACCGATCATAGTGGTAAGCCGCGATCCGTTAGATCGAGTGATCCATTTGTTATTACTGTCAAGTAATAAGAGTGACTCGACCGGAGCCTCCACATCCGAGTGGCAACCTTCCGTGGAGTGCTGAGACCAACGATTTCGGCCGCTAGATTCACCCACATCCGCAGAACAATAGTAAGTCCC
>NW_017304279.1:799-1462 GCF_001594115.1 Trachymyrmex septentrionalis | reverse complement strand
CACACACACACACACACACACACACACACACACACACACACACACACACACACACACACACACACATATATATATGTGTGTGTGTGTGTGTATAAGAGAATCAACCATTATAATTTACACTAAATTATAGTGCTGCGTCCAAACCGTCCTTTCAAAGGGTGGCTTCGAAGTCGGGCCTACCGGGAGGCACGGAGACTCTTGGACGAAGAGTACAAGAGATACCTTGGGAAGAATCGTCCGGCCGAGGATCGCTTACCACCACTACCATCCTCGTCACTGATTTCGCCGGCTAATCAGGCTAAAGTTATACCTCCTCCGCCTCGAACACCTTCACCTCCTCAGCTACCTCCTTCTCCTCCCCCTCGATCTCCTTCATCCGCGTTTTCGGACGCACTTACAGAGAGAATCTTTCCCCATACTCCTCCACAATCATCCGAATCATCCCACCCAATTTCCCCCAGAAGAAGTCCATCTCTGACGAACTCCACGGACAACGTGGAGTTCCTAGAGGAAATTTAAAATTTCCTGATTAATGAAACATTTGGGTAATTTCAATTCGATTTCTTGAATTAAATATAAAGCACACTTGTTAACATTATCGGATAAATATTCTAATTGTTTTAAACGCGCATCGACGCACTTTACAATGCTTCGCAGCCCGAG
>NW_017304279.1:410-748 GCF_001594115.1 Trachymyrmex septentrionalis | reverse complement strand
GTTTCTTCGCCGAAGGAGTTGAATCGACCGCGTCCTCTTCTTTTCGAAGATTTCCGTTGGAATTTTCCTCTTCTTCTTCTTTATACGCTATCAATATTGATTTTGACCCGTAAGATGTGGTAAAGCTGATGGTGATATTTTTTAGAACAACAAAGGGTTGTTAGGTTTCACTCTGTTATCGCTGCTTAAATATTCGTTCATGAGTTCCATGTTATTTTGAAACTGTTGCCAGCAGTCGGCGTCAAAATAAATTCCGTCTGCGCTATGTCCGCCCAATTTTACAACGAGTTTGAAGATTTCTTCGTTCGTTCTTTGCAATCCTACGTGAATCGTCTTCT
>NW_017304279.1:0-310 GCF_001594115.1 Trachymyrmex septentrionalis | reverse complement strand
GAATTGTTAAGGCCATACGATGTTGCTAACAACATATGAAGTCGAGCGTTTCTTCTCTCGTCGATGTCGTTACGTAGCTTGTAAGAATCGGAGATGGAGTACATGCTCACGTCCGAATTATTAGTATTTTTTGAACAGGCCATTGTTCTTATGACGTAGTAGTAGTAGTAGTAGTACCAAATTCAACCAAGATGATGAATAAAAACACAAGAAGCACAGTACTTGTTTGCTCACGAGACTGAAGCTACGGACGACGAGATTCGATTTTCGTTAGTGTTACGTCCGGCGGACTCACGCGACTCTTTTCTTT
>NW_017304278.1:0-216 GCF_001594115.1 Trachymyrmex septentrionalis | reverse complement strand
TGCGTCGCGAGTCGGGACTCTGCATACTATTACATCTCATCAGGCGTTACATAGAACGCCATGTTAAACATACAAGTGTAAAATTTGAACTACTTGCAGATATCGACAATGTTTATCGAGTGCGGTATACGCAGTAATCTTAAGCCAGATAACAATTCAATAATTGTTTGATATACGTTTGGCAATAATATGATATACGTTTACTATCGATTTGAT
>NW_017304277.1:0-218 GCF_001594115.1 Trachymyrmex septentrionalis | reverse complement strand
GATTCTAAAAAGAAATGATTCTGAATCTCGGATGATGATTCTGAACGCAGCAAGTAGATCGCGCGCCAATCAAAATATTGCTCACTTTAGTAAACATTCGATTCACTCGCTCGCGCAGTGATTCTCTGAACTGAAGAAGTATTTTAATAAAATCTACCAGCATGGAAAACGATATTTATTATATGAAATAGCATATGCTAATAGAGTGAAAAATGCGA
>NW_017304276.1:388-735 GCF_001594115.1 Trachymyrmex septentrionalis | reverse complement strand
GAAAGTAAGTTCCGTTTTTAAATTTTGCCGCCGCAGCGGTACGATGGCTTATGGAACGAATTTGTTGATTCGTTGGTAAAGGGTTGATTTTATATTGATAAATGCAAAACAAATAATTACGTGCTAAGAAAACATTCTGTTTCTTCCGTGTTTCCGTTCAAATTATTAGATAAACCTGCTAAGTCTTTTTGAGATTCTACTTTTTTTGTAGTCGTATCTTTGATTATATCGTTGCTCATACCATCCGCAAACTTTGCAGCGATTTCCCTACATTTATAGAATGATTAAAGAAATGCGTAAATTAGTTTTAATCATACAACTACTCTATTATAAGGCAAAAACTGTCG
>NW_017304276.1:0-288 GCF_001594115.1 Trachymyrmex septentrionalis | reverse complement strand
GAACGAAAAACTATTTATAAAGTTTAAACGGCTAGATTTTTAAAGCCACTTTAAAAAATTTCTTTTAAAATAAAAACACTTGGAATATTAATTTTTTATATATATGTCTTTGTATTTATTATTTAAAAAAAAATTTATTTTGTCTTAGGAATATAATAGAAAATATATTATTTATTAAATATACAAAATTTTAGAAGAAAATTTTTTAGTTGTATCCAAAGATATAATTTACGCCAGCTAGTAATTTGAAACAATCCAAAATTTAATTTCATGTTTATAGTTGTAAAC
>NW_017304275.1:5102-5911 GCF_001594115.1 Trachymyrmex septentrionalis | reverse complement strand
TATTTAAATGCCAGATAGTAACAGTAAGTGTCCATATAGTCTGATGCTCTCCAAGCAATTGATACATTAATTAACAGAATAATATAGCTTTATCAAAGTACCATATCATATGTATTAATATTTGTACTTTGTATGCTATGTTTAGTTTGCGTGATATACAGCATAGTTGTAAATGAACGTGCCTGTAAATAAATTATAATTGTTATAATTAATCAAACCGTGAGACATATACAAGAGACATGTACGAGAAGTATTAAGCAAAATATATATATATTTTTAATGTAGAATTCGATATAAGGGAATATTATAACTTGCAGTTTACAATGTGTGATTATTTCACAAAATTGAAATTAATTATTCTTGTATATGTACATACATATGTAAGGTATCTCGTTTTAACTGCTGCAACAAATTATTTAGGAACAATACAGAAAAGTGTATTTCAAACAAAAGTGAAACGATTTCGAGGACATATTTTTTTAAATACTTTTTAAACATATTTTTGTTACATTGTCTTTTTTTTTTAGGTGAAGAGGCATCTACAAGATATTAATTGTACAATTTAAAAATGTATCAGACGCACAGTCTCTGCAAAAAAATTTAAATTTGGAAGTATGTTATATTTAATATTTCCAAATATCAAATAAAATATATACATATGAAAGTTGTGTGAATAAGATTATATTTTCTTTAATAACACATTTTTGTAGTTTATTTATTTTAATTATTATTATTTTTATTATTAAAGATTAAAATTTTTTAAATGATAAAGAAATTTACATTTTCCTTTTATAAGCACTTTAAATATT
>NW_017304275.1:0-1257 GCF_001594115.1 Trachymyrmex septentrionalis | reverse complement strand
GTGTGTGTGTGTGTGTGTGTGTGTGTGTGTGTGTGTGTGTGTGTGTGTGTATGGGACTTACTATTGTTCTGCGGATGTGGGTAGATCTAGCAGTCGAAATCGTTGGCCTCAGAACTCCACGGAAAGTTGGCACTCGGATGTGGAAGCTCCGGTCGAGTCACTTTAACGCGTATCGCGAACTGGCAATCTCGGAGATGGAGTTTGACTGGTGACTGAATACTGAATACCGAATGCCGAATGAATATGACGAGTGCCAAAACCCGATGGAATGACGAATGAATGCTGAATCCCGAAGGAATGACTGTGACGAATGAATGCCGAGTCCCGAAGGAATAGACTGTGACGAATGAATGCCGAGTCCCGAAAGAATAGTGACGCTCCTCGTGGAGGACGTCTCCTTTTATATGGCGAGTTAGTGACGCCGAGAGCAGAGTACGTGTACTGCTGAGCCAATCCAGGATTAGGGATATTGTTTATGTGTCTAGGATAACTCTCGTCATCGACCATTTCCAGAGTGTCTAATAAATGCGAGCCATATATCATTTATTGCTCACAGCCGCTGTTTCATTTTACAATCCTAGTCTGTTTGTTCTTAAGGTTCGCCTATCTGGCTCTTGGTTCCGATATCAACCCAACGGTTCTGTCCCGAATGGTTTATTAGTTAAAAAATGAGCATTTATTGTCCTCAGCTCTTGTTTCATTTTATAATCCTCGAGATAAGGTTCGACTATTTGATACTTGGTTCAAATATCTATCCCAACGGTTCAGTCCCGGATGGGTTGTTAGTTTAAAACAAGCATTTATTGCTCTCAGCTCCTATTTCAAGTGGTTTACTGCTCACTAATTTTTTGTGATGACGAAAGTTTCTTGTCGAAGGAAAGAACTGTAGAGTCTGGACGTAACACTCAAATTACTACAATAATTATTTAAAAAATTGATTTCTTCGAAATTATGAGCCAACGACTGAAACAGCCGGACACGTCCTTTTTTCTTTCGCTCAAGAAAAATCTGTAAAAAACGCGTTCGAAATTCTTGACACCGTTCACCTGATGTTTTATTGTAAAGCACAATTTTAAGAAATCCACATTGTTTCTATCGTGCAACTACTATTTGATCTATGGACTACTATTTCATAAATACGAATTGCACAACTTTTATATGAAGGAAATGTTGTTACGACGTAACAGTTGCATTATATTAGACAAAAAATGATTAAAAAATCTCGGTTTCGAAACTTTTTCATCGTTATCAGCATTA
>NW_017304274.1:0-221 GCF_001594115.1 Trachymyrmex septentrionalis | reverse complement strand
ACCGGTTTAATTTTCTATCGTTGTTAAACGCCTTGTTATCGACAAAATTATTGTTCGTTTCGGTAGCTGTCCGAGTATTGCGTTACCTATGGATTCCTCTACGACCCCGGCGTGTATTGTGAATGTTTTAACTTCGATTCTCGTAACGGGATACTTGGCGGTAGTTTTACTCAGCATTCTAACGTGTGCGAGTAGCACATTCGGACTTATTTTTGCTCTTC
>NW_017304273.1:3509-4977 GCF_001594115.1 Trachymyrmex septentrionalis | reverse complement strand
GCATCAACTAATATAAGAAAGTTCGAATGTCAATTTTGTTTAAACGTTTCTAATAAGGAGGGATATGAATGATACAAAACACTTAATGTCCGTTTTTAAATTAAATCCATTCTTTTGGATATAAATGTGAGACATTTCTGTATTTAATCGTTTATTGAGAAATCTTTCAACCTGTCAAGAATTTGAATATACTTCCAATCGAAATCATTAAAACTAGAGTCCCTGGCTGTGTTCCAAAATTGTTTATCAGCGCTGGCATCATTGTCAACACTGTTTCAAAAATATTAAATTGTAAATAATATTAAATTGTAAATTTGATGCAGTGCAATGAATTCTGCATTTCTGTCAATCTACAAATGACTTGCTCTCAATGGATGAATTTTTAATTTGTAATCGCTGATGAAGACTCCAAAATAAGCCGAAACATTCGAAATAAAATGAATATAACATTAACATCTGAGAATTATCTAATTCTGCTATCTCTTCGACAACGTATGATTCTCATTAGCCTCATCTAAACTTTTATTATTTTTTATTTGTATTGGTTAATATTGAGAGTCCTTATTTATATTTATATTTATTTATTTAATTAATTGTGTTTAAAATTTAAAGAATTTTGACAAATTAAATAATATTAGAGACTAATAGACTATAAGTACATTTTAAAATTTTTACCTTAAAATAAAAATAGCTAACAAGTGTCGATCCAATCATAGTAATCATTTGTATTGTTTCTATCCATCTGTATATCGTATTTTTAAAAATATACGTATAATATGGATAATACCAGAAATATGTAAAAAAGCTCCATGTGCTCAAGGTATACAGGCCAGAGAGATACGGTCTTGGTTGCCCAAATGGATATTCAAACAAGCCCAAACTGAAGAACGAGCCAATGATTAATAATGGTGCGAGAGCTGTCTGTAGCGTCTTCGTCATGTTTCCGCAGTCGACTAATAATTTGAATTCTTGTAGCACGAGACACAAACGCGTTTAATATTCTTCATAAAAATTTCAAGAATAATTTATTTCTACAGATCGTCTAGGAACCTCATGAGAATTATACTGTAAGATATCATATGTACATTGAAGGCTGAAGTACATATCAACTAACAAGTATTGAGCGACAGACTAAAACTATATGCAGATAATCTAAATTGGATTACTTTATTCTCGGAATTTTTATTCATATGTATGTACTATTACAGAGCAAATATAAACGTAACTATCTTTGTATTATTCTAGATATTCAAAGATACATAATAGTATCGTGTCTTTTTCCATAATTTTCTCTGCATAATAGACGCTTTTTGTTTACGTCACTTTTGAATGATACATATTGACGAATTGAAGCTGATAACTTCAACGAAGTGTTTCATATTCTTCGTTAAATTTTTTATAAAAGTCATATTTTTTTAGAATGATCATTTGATATTATCTGCGTGGAAGAAAATAATTTCCGCGGTGC
>NW_017304273.1:1911-3326 GCF_001594115.1 Trachymyrmex septentrionalis | reverse complement strand
AAATTTAGAATATAATACTTTTAAAATCTGTTATAAATGCACTGTTACAAATGTTCTAAAATTTCATTAACTTTTACATAATTTGAACTTAATTTTATGACGTTATGTTAAATTTAATGTATTTTTCATAAAAATTTATGAAATTTAATATATTTTTCATAAAATTTTATTAAAAGTACATTAAATTTAATATACACGTTCATTACATTTAAATAATTACTGTAACTTAATTTTCAGTTAAATCATTTACTGATAGATGTCTTTTAAAAAAACGCGATGATTTTTTATTACACCTAATATTAAATATATAGAGAAAAGGCCACTATTATGAGATACCGAGTTCTTTTTGGGTAAACGCTAGAAGTCTATAGGCAGAATTAAAAAAATAATAAGTCATTTTGAAGGGAATTTAATAAGCTTTAAGATAACGTTACATAAAATTTAATTCAAATTCTATTTATTTTGAAAATCAAAGAAATGTAAAAAGCAAATCGCAAAGTCAAAAAATTGTACTCCTAATATGAGATGCCCTGAGAAATAGTAAAACGGAAACTATATCAGTATTGCAATTAAAAAACTTAATTTAATGTTTCTAAAATACAAGCAAACAAAGTCAGCGTGCGCGTAAAATGAGCATGCGATAGATTATACCCAGAGTTCATTTTCAGATAGTTGGAATCAAGCATCGCAGGCACTCGACGTTTATTCCGGTTGTCTTTTTTTATTATTATTATACAATAACATTTATACTTTAGCAACGATTTTCGCTATAACATAAAAGCATGAGTTATTTCATATTAAGAATACCTTGGGTATCTCATATTACGATTTTCGCATTATGGTTTGACGATCATCAAATCTAACTTCTGGAATTAAACAATTCAACATATTCCCCGTATTTTTCTATTAGTACAACCTTTACTCTATCACTACATGACGAATTTATTGTCAAATATTATTAAATAATAAATAAAGTTTAAATGATTATCTCAATATGAAGACATTCAAATTCTAAAATCTTGTTTTACAGTGCTACAATGACTTGTTTACAATGACTTGTTTGGGCATGATCTAATAATGAATTTTCTACTAAATATTGTAGTTTTCAATCCAAGAGCAATAAATTCATGGTGAAACCAATAGATAGCGTTTATTAGTTTAGCAGAAACGCCGCTATCTCATAAAAGAGGACTTTTCTCTACACACACACACACACACACACACACACACACACGCACGCACGCACGCACACACACACAATAATTATTATGTGTATATATATATATACACATATAATATATACATATAATAATTATATACATATATACATATGTACAATATTCACACATCTGTTATGAAAAATTTTATTTCTAAAAATTATCTATTCTTTAAAGATTTATATTTAATAAACTATT
>NW_017304273.1:0-1486 GCF_001594115.1 Trachymyrmex septentrionalis | reverse complement strand
GAGAGAGAGAGAGAGAGAGAGAGAGAGAGAGAGAGAGAGAGAGAGAGAGTTTCCGCAGTCGACTAGTAATTTGACTTCTTATCGCACGAAACACAAACGCGTTTAATACTCTTTCTAAATAGTTTGTCTCTACTGATATTTCAGGAACCTTGTGAGAATTATATTGTACGTTACGTACATACACACATACATAAAAGAATTAAGTATAAATAAAACAAGTATTGATCAACGGAATAAAATGTTATATGCAGATAATCTAGATTAGATTACTTTATTCTCGCGGAATTTTTATTTATATGTAAGTATTATTGCATAGTATAGACAAATATAAACGTAACCTCTTTGCAATATTGTATCTCTATTCTAGATGTTCAAAGATACGTAATAGCATGGTGGAAAAGGACGTGTCTTTTTCTACTATGCATAATAGATGCTTCCACCACGTATAATAGGTGAAAGAAGACACGTATCCTCTATCACATACATAATAGATGCTTTTTATTTACGTCACTTTTGCACGTACACTAACGAGATGAAGCTGATAACTTCGAAGAAGTGTTTTGTAAGAATTTAGAAATTAATGTACACGCAATATAACGTTCCTCATAAACGTGCGTAAAATTATTTCTGGGAGGGCTCAGTATCCCGAGGATATTCACGAAAAAAAAACGATTTTTCTGAAGTATCTACAAATTTTCTGATTTATCTGAATTATATGCTTATTTATATAAATTTTTAGATTTGAGTAAAATCGTTTTCTTCATGTAAAAATTCAACGGGGGAGCTAATGTATCCTTGTCGCCGATTTAATTGAACGTAAATGAACCACAGCCGGTTCGTTGCGTGGCGCGTTTGCTTCAGCCACTGGGAGTGCCGAAGTTGAAGTTATCGTATTAATAGGTTTTCACAAAACTCATTTGATGAAATTCTAATTCAACGATGAAATAAAATCTTTGATGTTTTAAATAAGCGGAACTCTCATTGGAGTGTTGCTGCATGAAGTGGCCACCATGATCACTGAAACTTTTACGCCAAATGCTCCGGGCACGAGATGTCAGCCGCGTAATGCCCGCAATAGTGTAGTGTTTGCTTGGTTTAGCAATTAATGTTGCTGTTGGCTAATTGAGAACACGCTCTATCTGTAAACTGTTCGACCCATATGCCTGTTCTACAACGAAGTCGCAAGCTGTAAGCCGTAAGAAATTAACCAATCATACTCGATTACTTTTCTTATATTCGACTGTGATTGGATCAATTTCTTATATATTTACAGCTTGCAACCCTATTATATAACAGTCTTAGCGATAAAAAGCGATCGATTGATTTGGATTCGTCTCTAGGTCGTCCAAAAAGGAGTTGTATTACTCTGATCAGTACACTCATTTCTCAGCCTTTATCTACCAGCGTCTTAATCGCGTTTAATCTGACTGGATCAAAGTCTAGCTGTTGGTTTTTTGCTCGTGACGAGGAGTTGAATTTCATTTCC
>NW_017304272.1:306-566 GCF_001594115.1 Trachymyrmex septentrionalis | reverse complement strand
AGTCAGGAAAGAGGGATACGGATGGAAAAGTCGAAATCATATAGAAGATATAAAAGTATAAGGGTGGAAGGGATACCAAGGTAAATAAAGAATGCTAAAAAGAATGAGGGAAAGAAAGTGAAAATGATAGCTAGGTGGAGATGCGGAAATGAGGAAGGGTGTAATAGATATTGGATGGGGGAATCGCATTTCATATGTAGAATATGTAGGAAGGGAAATGAGAGTTTGGAACATATAATGAAAGAGTGTGAGGGTATGGA
>NW_017304272.1:0-274 GCF_001594115.1 Trachymyrmex septentrionalis | reverse complement strand
ATGTATGGATGAATAAGGTACAGAGAAAGAGAAGAGAAAGAAGTGTGTCAGAGAATGTTTAATAGATAGTCTAAGTTAGAGGCGTGGCAAGAATAGTAACTGTCATGTAATTGTAAGAAAGGAGGATGTATATATTCAGATAAATAACTAGATTAAATTAGAGATAGTTTAGATTAAAGAGCGGAAGTCCATGTAATTACATTATATGTTAACATTATCAATAAATAATATACCTTCAATCGATTGAATGACACTATTGATTCACCCAGCAGTA
>NW_017304271.1:550-948 GCF_001594115.1 Trachymyrmex septentrionalis | reverse complement strand
TACGATTTGGCGCATCGCGCGAAAATGATACTCGATAAAAATGTGACAATGGCGGAGTTTACATCGAACATCGAGTGGGAAAAATTTCGAAATGCGACTCACTGTCATATCTATGAAAGACCATTTGAGGAAGGAGATTTGCGCGTACGCGATCACTGTCATTTAACCGGACGTTATAGAGGTCCTGCGCATTCACGTTGTAATTTACAATATCAAGATACGTACGTTATTCCTGTATTCTTTCATAACTTGGCAGGTTATGGCGCACATTTTATTATAAAAGATATTGCTAATAGTTTTGAGGGTAGAGTTGACGTGTTACCTATAACAAAAGAAAATTATATATCGTTTACGAAACATGTCAAGAATACAATAAACTTTAAGTGGGGAACAGACTT
>NW_017304271.1:0-450 GCF_001594115.1 Trachymyrmex septentrionalis | reverse complement strand
CTTTGTGAAATTGCGTTTTGTGGATTCATTCAAATTTCTCAATACTAGTCTCGAGAAATTGGTATCATATCTCGACAAAAGTAAATTGAAAATCATACGATCAGAATTTTCCAATCTTGACCCTGAGAATTTTGATTTGCTTACGCGGAAAGGAGTGTTTCCGTACGAGTATATCGACAGTGTTGATAAGCTAAACGAGACTAGTTTACCACCGCATGAATTGTTTTATAGTTCGTTGACCGACGAGACTGTTCCGATGACGATTATCAACACGCGACAAACGTTTGGCGACGTTTTTGCATAGAGACTCTCGGCGATTACAGTGATTTGTATCTCAAGACAGATGTGCTTTTATTATCAGATGTTTTTGAAAATTTTCGTGATATGTGTATTGAGAGTTACAGATTGGATCCGACGTATTATTACACTTTACCAGGATATACGT
Source organism: Trachymyrmex septentrionalis (assembly GCF_001594115.1). NCBI lineage: Eukaryota > Metazoa > Arthropoda > Insecta > Hymenoptera > Formicidae > Trachymyrmex > Trachymyrmex septentrionalis. Next base: position 5 of record NW_017304271.1, on the reverse strand, counting down.
GGGAC
>NW_017304270.1:0-337 GCF_001594115.1 Trachymyrmex septentrionalis | reverse complement strand
ACCTGGCTTGACAGTTAAATTATAAAAGTGTTATATGACTATTATATTGTATAACATCTTAAGTTACATGTTATACTTATATTATAGCTATGATTTATGAGTGAGAAATTACAACTAACGTGGACGAAAATGTTATATTATCTGTTATATTCCGTTTGACGCTCTATATCATAACGATTATGTTATATCATGTTTCATATTATACCATATTAATAAATATTTTTTAAATATTTTTCAGCTTCTTGGATAGAGTAAACATGGTTCTTACGCAATATCACGGAAAGTCTTAAAATTAATGTTAACTTCAGCGCATTCTAGCAGTTCGATTATTGTGCCA
>NW_017304269.1:2090109-2090897 GCF_001594115.1 Trachymyrmex septentrionalis | reverse complement strand
CAATAGAGATATAAGAATGATTGTAGATTTAAATTCACCGTAAATTACGAGAATATAATATGATAGAATATAATATGATAACATATATCGTAGAATATAATATGATAACATATACCTCCAATCGATTGAATGACACTATTGATTCACCCAGCAGTATTAGCCCTTGTGGAAAGTACAACGCGACGACGAGTTGAAGTATGTTAAAGTATGTCGACATTTCATAGGTCACATCGGCAGTCAAATTATTTCCCATTAAGACGAACGTTATCAGGGTGAAGTAGACGGTCAATCGTTCAGTGAAGACTATGATGGCCAAATACGCGGCGCGCACGTACGACGAGAATTTAATTTGATGGATCTCTAATTTTCTGATTACTGACACAATCTGGCTGAACGGTTTCTCCCAGGCGTACATCTTCACAACCTAAACCGAGAATTATTATTTCATAAATTTGTTTCATAAAATTGTTTTATAAATGACTTGGGCGTTAATATTATTCGTATTATTCATATTGTTATATTTATCCTCTATATTGTTTAAGAATAAAGTAACTAATCAACTTTTTAGAGATACCTGTATCCCAGCTATGAGTTCGCTCATTAGTTGTACTCTTCGGTCGGTCAGTGGCGCAATTATGATTCTGAGTTTGAGATTCAAAAAGCTCAAAGTCCCTTGTCCTGGGAGGACAATGATCAACAACGTCCCGATGCCAACCAAACACGAAATACCGACTTTTTGCCACATTATTGTCCCTATGATCGCGGTCTGCGAATAAAAATAAAATTAG
>NW_017304269.1:2079844-2086913 GCF_001594115.1 Trachymyrmex septentrionalis | reverse complement strand
AATATTTTATATTTTATATTTTAGACTGCATTCCAATAATTACTATCAGTATTAAAAATCTGTAATTCACATTACATATATACTACTTTTCAGTACTGGAAGTGAATCTTAAAATACATTTTTTTTAATGACATTAATGTTTAAAAGCCATATTTAATTTAAATTCGATAATTGTTGAGTTTAGCTCTTGATGATTGTTTTTGCCAGATTCGGTCGTTGTGTAAAAACGCGTCGAATAAAATTAATTTTATCAATCTCGTACGTGACGGAGCTAAATTCAACAATTTCTCAAGAAGTAACGATTCGTTACTTTTTCAAGTAATGGTAATATGCAACTTTTTAAAATGAATAACTAATGACGGTAACAAGTTACTTTTTTTAACAAAAAGTAACTACTGTAACGGTAACAGGTTATTTTTTTAAGATAACGTTCCCAACTCTGCTCACTAGTTAACTTCGCATTATTACCTTCCGATAGAGAAGAGAACTGCAGGCGATACGTATCCTCATGCCAACGTGTAACGATTGCATGACAGAATGGTGTAACAACATAATGGCGATGACATTGGTAATGACCAGGAAGGCGATGTAGATCATCACCTCGTTCGTTGAGATTTTATATTTCGCGTTAGGATCATTAATGAAGTATTTGATGATCCAACTTTGCAAGATCGGCACCATTACACGCACTACGCTACACTAAAAGGGAAAAGTTGAAATTTAACTCTGTTCTCTTCCTCCAAATAAATTTATAAATCTAAAATAAATCTGAGAAGAGCGAGCAAAAGAGAGAGAGAGAGAGAGAAATTTCAGATTAATTCAAATCAATTTTTTTCTTTATTAGGTATTAACTATCTAATTAAGGACACACCAGAAAAAGATTGAATATTTGATTTCTGGCAATTTTTTCCGAATATCTGATGCATCTCTAAATCTAACAAAGAATTAATGTTTAACACATCAAATTTTTCTATTATTATTTTTTTCTCTTAGATCGGAATCAGACTATGCATTGAAGATTGAGATTAAAGATTAAAGATTGAAATTTCACCAACGAGGACAAAGAAATTTTGACTCTTTTTGATCTGTTAGTCAAATTTTAATCTTTCAATCTTCAATCTCATTCTTCAACGCGTAATCTGATTCCGGCCTAAGAGAAAGAAATAATAATAGAAAAATTTATTGTGTTAGACATTAATCCTTTGTTAAATTTAGAGATGCATCAGATATTCGGAAAAAATTGCCAGAAATCAGATATTCAATCTTTTTCTGGTGCATCCTTAATTAGATAGTTAATACCTAATAAAAAAGAAAAAAATTGTGGGAATATCTTACAACATTTCTTTCCACATTTAATCTAAATTTCATAAATATTAATATCACATGATAGGTATCTCTTTTTAAAAATATCAATGTACTTGGATAAATGAGCAGATTCCGATTATGAAATATGGCAACCAAAAGGTTTTGTAGACTGCCTTGTACAATTTTGGACGAGACTCCTTTTTCAGCGGCACCTTCTGCCCATTTTTTCCCACGACATATTCCAAGTTCTTTAATTTATCCAGCTCGCGATTCCAGTATCTGGATGAAAAAAATGCATTAGGATTTAGAAAAGCGAGTATTAAGTTATTAATTTTACTTTTTAATTTTTCTTTCTTCGTATTTTGCTGCGTCCTCATTTTAAAGGATTCAAAGAGTAGATATATATCTGTATAATGCAAAATAATTGCGCCACAAAATAGAATAGGTACCGAAATTATACGATATATGCATACAATATAAATTGCACTGTTTTTAAAACAATTGTTAAGATTCGTTTATTATTCCATTACAGTGAAAGTGTAAACTTTAATTGTTACGAGCGTCATTATAATATGTATTCACTTATATATGTTTGTTGACATCAACGTGAACAATACTCACTTCTCGAGATGATCGGTCAATTTTTCAGATTCGTCTGCTTTGATTGGTCGATAAATGTCGGATTCCTCCAAATCACGCTTAAAACTTATTGTAAATAGTTCTCGTATCCACCTGCGCATCAAATGTAATCTATATATAGATTTCACATCGATATACTACGGTATAAAGACTATCCTAAAGCTATCTTTTTCCTTTTCTTTCTATAAATAATGACAAATATATAATACACGTAAACTCGAAGATTGCAGATACATATTTAAATATATATTTTACAAATTACATATAAATTTTTAGCCATAAATTGTAAGTATATTAAAAAATATCCCGAAATAATTATTTCTTCTCTTATATATAATTCAGAGAATCAAAGGCTAAGTAGATACTTTACGAACACCTTATAGATGTATTTTCCATTGTAAATTTATTTTAACGGTGGATAATTAGAAAAACCGTGGTTGTTTTTGTAATCTAAGAAAAAATTAATAAATTTCCTCTTATATTCGATAACGACAATAATATTCGTGCACGTACATATCTGTTAATGATAAATAATAACCTTAATATGGCTCAGTTATACATAGTTAATTTTTTTAATTACTGCAAATAGTATAACTGATATGTAAAAAAGAATAGATAAGAGAATGACTGGACATAAGTTACACGTCGTTCTTTTGAATAGCAGGAAAATTTGCGAAATGCTTTTTCATTTTCTTAAAGTAAAATGTATTGTACATATGAGATTAAAAGTAACGCATTACAAGCCAAAGTATTCTTCATTTATCATTTTGGAGAAATATAATTTTGCTTATAAAAAAATTTCTTTTTCTTAAATTTCTCATTTTCTAAGAAAAAAAATTTCTAATTTTTCGGAATCTCTTCTTTTTCTCAAAAATTTAAATTTTTCATAAGAAACAATGTCTTGCATATTTATTTTCTTTTTTTTTCTTTCTTTTGTCGAATATATTGAATCTTGACGAACCAGAAGAATAGAACACTGAAGACATTTGCGGTCTCTTTGGGGTTTGGTTTCATGTCGCTCGTGCCTTTATCCATATTGTCGCACTATCTCACAAAAACTGATACTTCTAGCTAACAGAAAAAATGAAAACAATCAACATTCTTCCTTTCTTTCCCCTTTCCCTCTTTTTTTACCGTTTATTCTTCTTCCCTGCAGTGTCTCGAGACAAGCTTTCCAATAGTTAATCTTTTACTGAAATTATCAGTAACTGTACTAGCTTTTTATATTGACTTTAAATTACTAGTGATTTATGAGAAACATTAGCGATAACTGTCCAGTACCTTGTTTGTATAAATACAGTTGCGTTTGTTGTTTTTTTTCTCATGGATATGTTATATTTGACGCTATTTTTCTACGGACGCTATTTCTTCTTTCTCTTCTTTCCTATTTGTATTGTAAAATTTTACTTGTTATTAAACTTAGCCATTTAATAGCTATAATTAGATAGACTTTTTATAATAGTAACATTATTACTTTAAACAATATTTAAAAATACAGACTTGACAACACATAAGAGATAAATAAATTAACTGTATAATAATTATTAACATCCTACATTGTAGTCAATTAAAAATTTTTTAGTTGGAGAGACAACTTTTAATTCTTTGATGATAATTTAATTTAATTTAAAAAGATATAATTTTATTAGATTTTATTGCAAATGTTAATTTTATTTGTTGTATATTATAATGTTTACTAAACATGTATATCCAGTGAATGTTTACACGAATGCACATTGCACATGTACATAGAAATTTCATATTGTGTAGTTCGAGTAACTTTATCTACTACTTGAATTGTTATAAGCATTCTATTTCCTTTAGCGGATAAAGTTATAGGATCATTTAGATGAATATTTAGATAACACGCGAATATCTATAGTAGATATCTTGACATTTATCTACTTTGTGATATTTGCATGAATAACATTTAATAAATATCTAAGCCGATTAGGTATTTGGCAGATTTTTGTCCGTATTCATAGTCAGATCTTATACTTAAGGCTTCCTTAAATTTATCTTTAAATGCTCAGCAGTCAATGGAATAATTCGTAAAGCATCTGAGAATAAATTTAAGGAAGCCTTAAATATAAGGCCTGACTATGAATACGGGCAAGATATTTTATATATCTATTAAATATGTTTATTAGTTGTCCGTAGTAGATATGGACATCATATAGACATGTAGAAATGCGTTAGATATCCATTACAACGTTTTGTTCTGTATGAGACAAAATATGCAATGATAACTGTTCGCAAAATAAGTGCAACGAAAGAACCAATCGAGCGATATCGCGAAAAAATGACAACAATCCCTTATAGAAAAATATTATTGGATTAATAAAAAAATTATTAAAACGAATAGTGTACAATATTTGATTTGAATATTTTTCCAATTATTTCCAATAGGTTCTCTCTCTCTCTCTCTCTCTCTCTCTCTCTCTCTCTCTCTCTCTCTTTGCGAGTCTAATATAGTATTTTTCTTTAAGGAATAACTTTAATATAAGTAAGTGAGTAATCGATTTTAAATGCCTTTTTTAAAAGTGAAAATTTATAATGGTATTATTTGATGAGTTTCGCGAGTCACCGTACAAAATTGCCCAGATAGTCAAGTCTACAGAGACAGATTTTTAGCAAAGTGTATATTATCAATTTCTAATAATTATGATGAGAAAGGCATCAATCCAATGAACACAATTACGTACAATGCGGACAATTTTTAATCATAAAACATCTATGTCAAATAACAAAACATCTACATGTTTTTTGTTCTTCTATAATAAATGGACCTATGAAAAATGTATAGCAAAATGTTAGGAATCAATCAAAAAGGTATAATTTATATTTAATACTGCAATAATACATATCAAAGTTTATTATTCAGATATGTCGAACTGTTGTACAACAATTGCCAACTTGCTAACACATATCTTTTTTACATATATTTAGCATAGGAAATAATTGTTACGTATTTGTGTCTGAGTTACAGTATTGCATCAGAGCTATTAGGAAGTTTTTGAAATATCATTTATTCAGATACGATAAACGCTAAGGTTATCTTCTTCTTAATAATTAATTAAAAAAAGAATAACACATGACTTTAGCTTTTTTCATATCTGAATTTACCTTATTGCAAAAATTCCCTAATCACACATATACGCTAATAATACTTTTAATAAAAGACAAAAGAGAATAATAAATCATGTAACATCATATTGTATCATAATTACTAGTTCTATACAGACATGAGTCACAATTTTAAGGAATATAATACAGAGGAGTCTTTTGATTTAAATAAATATAATCAAAGCATGCCTAAAGTTATTTAAGAACAAAGTAAAATTAAAAAAACATTCCTTAGGATTTATGTTCACGTCCTTCAAATGCAAATATTAACGTGTGCGATAAAAACAATACAGAACTAATAATATTTAAAAGATTATTCCCCAATTTATCTTTAGTAGGTATTAATAATTTGTTTAAGTTTAGATTATCTAATATCTTTGATAAAAATAAAGAAAGTAAGTAATCTCTTTCTCTCTTTCTTAGTGACAATATAATCTCTTAACAAGTCTACACTATAGTCTATAATTTTCTTTTTGTTTTAGAAAATATTTAAAAGGAAAAATCTGAGGGATCTAAATTTTGCAATTTTGCAACTATATTTTTGATACTTACGTATAACGTTTGAAATGTAATCTGTGACTCATGTTTAGTATAAATCCTAAAATATATAAAAAATAAAGAAACAAGTTGTGTAATTTATAATAATATTTTTATGCTTGTATTTGTACTATGTAAAGTCTCGTAACCACCATACAATTCTTTCATAGGATATTTTAAAGATAAAGTAAAGTAAAAAAAATCCTAATACAAAAACGTCCTGACAATAGTTTTTCAATGATAACCGATCAAAAATAACCAATCACCTTGATTTAATGGGAGGACGCTTGCTCGGAAAAGGTTCGATCCTTGGGCTCCTATTATTGAAAAAAAAACGCAAAACTAGAGTAACTCGAAAAATACTACAGCGCCCCTATCGAGAGTATCCGCTTAGCGCTACAAATTAGTGATTTCTTTTTCATTTAAATACACTTGTATATCTAAATACACTTGTTACACGTGTAATTAATATATCCGTGTTTCAGTGCATGTAATTTTTAATACATGGGTACACGGATACTGACATATACGAATATCGAAATATACAATTTGAAACGTATAGCTATGTATTTCAATATATGGGATACGCGTGAAACGTATTTATATTTTATTTCGTATGATTATTAATGTATAATAAGATATTCGCATATTTACGCCGTAAATGTATTTAAATGCGGATACAATCAAATCTGCTAGTCTACCGACATTCTGCTAACGTTTTACTAACTGGATATACACATATATTAGAGGTATAATAACAATTAACAGAGAAACTTGACGCTTTTAATTGATAATAATTTATGATAATAGTAGTTTTTCACTGATATTGATGAAAGATCACGTTCTCAATCACATTCAAGAACATACATTCTCAATCACGTTCAACTATATACAGATTACGACGAAAATGTTAATAATTATCAGGTTTTCGTAACCATATATAATATATCTTTCTCATTGCTTCATATATATATAGTTACTTTAAAATGAAAGTTATATATGAACTGTTGAATCCCCTCAGCAGTGAGAACGTGATCTCCATCGATTAAATACAGTTCTTATAAAAGCGACAGATTTTTCTGCTGGATCCTATACTTTTTATGTAAGATTTCCTTGGTTGAAAAAACTATAAAGCAGACTGTTCTGTGATATCGCTCCCGAAATTTTGTGCCAATAAGTTTAATTCACGATGATCATTATTCTTTTCGCAAGCCTTCTTCGCCTGTTCCAAAAGACTTTCCGCCATTTGATTGCCCGTCTTCTCTATCATTTGTGAAAAGTAGCCATCCGGTTTGTTGCGCAACAGCTCGTACGGACAACCGAATTCCTATTGATGTAACAATTTTGATTATCTCTCAAATGCAAATGGAAACTTCTCTTTGATTACAAGATTTTTTTAAAAATTTATATATATTTATTTATACACACACACACACACACACACACACACACACATATTTTT
>NW_017304269.1:2074542-2079744 GCF_001594115.1 Trachymyrmex septentrionalis | reverse complement strand
TAGATATAAAAAGTGAAAATTAAGTCAGTCTTAAAAAAGAGTGGTTCAATTTTTAATTTTTAAGATTCAGATTTTTGCTCTTCAGAGTGAGAGTCACTATAAAAGTTTTAGAGAAAAAAAGTCATGTCGCAAATTTTAAAAAAGAATTGTGGTTTTTTCATATTACATAAGATTATTGATTAAAATTTTAACTTCTTTAAAATTATAAAAATTCGAACATTTAATGTCCGATGGCTATACTCTTCTTTCTCTTTATTTAAATTACGTATTTATTTTTTAAAAGTCGAATTTATATTATACTATTAATCGAAATTTTTATGAATACATTTTTTAGACAGTTACATATAAAAAATTATATCTCTTGCTGTGAAATTATTAACATATTCACGTTTTATAAAAACGAAAAACCTACCACGATAGATCCGTTGTCCATTACGATAATTCGATCGCTGTCTATAATTGTATTCAAACGATGTGCTATTGTAATGACGGTGCATTCTTTAAAATTGTTTCTTATTGTATCCTGAATTAAGGCATCGGTGCTAGAAATAGAGATACCAATTTAGAACAAATTCGAAATTATGTTAAATTTTATGTTAAATAAGAAATCGTGTATTTAATGACAGCATTTTACAAATAACACAAATGTTTGCTAGAAATCTGATTTCATCTAGTTTAAAAAGTCTATTGTATTTAAATCTGTTATTCCTAAAATCTTAGATTTATTACAAAAAAAAAACTTAAATACTCACAAAATTAATATAATTAATAATTAATAATTGAATATTTGAATTATTGATACAATAATTTATTACAGTTCATTAATAATCAATTAATCAAAATACTATAAAAAAATCGTTGAGACTCACTGCGAATCAATGTTGGCTGTGGCTTCATCAAGAACGAGCAAGCGATTGTTCCTCAGGATAGCCCTAGCCAAACATATAAGTTGCCTCTGGCCGACGCTGAAGTTATGACCGCCAGAGAAGATATTATGGTCCAGCGCGACATTATTCAACTCGACTTGCCGCAATACCTCCCACAGCTTCATGTCGTCGTACCGGTTAAACGGATCTAGATTGTAACGTAGACTCTCGGAAAAGAGCACAGGTTCCTGTGGTATAATGGAGATCTTGCAGCGCAGTTCACTCAAGCCTATCGTGCTTGTATCCCGACCATCGATCTTGATCTCACCTTCAAGACCTTCATTGAATAAGCGGAAAAGCGCCGAAATCAAGGAAGACTTGCCGGCGCCAGTTCGTCCAACCACCCCAACTTTCCAGCCAGGCTCGATGGACACGTTCAAATTCTGTAAATACGATTACATGATAAAACATTGCACAAAACATATTCGCAAAAATGAAGTCGGTTTATTTATACCTTCAACACTGGTGGATCATCCTTATGATATTTCATATTGACATTCTTCAAGATTAATTGTCCTTGGGACGGCCATGTAGGTGGCGGTGGATTGTTCGATGTAATGGGTTCCTCCTTGGAAAGATGTGTATATTGAAGAATTCTTTCCACGGAAGTCATCAGCGACATTGTTTCAGTGGTTTGTTTTATGCTATATTGCAAGCAACCGATCAGAATCAACGATTGCGATATTGCCAGACCTGCTTGGCTGTCAGCTACAGTACCTGTACGAACGAAGAAGACTTGAAATAGCTCGAAGATCTTTCGAGATTATCCAAATATATTTTTTAAAATATTAATCACACTAGAAATAAAGACAAACATACTGAAGCTTAAATATTAAAAGATTGATTCTATTAATTCGTTGTAGTTTCTTGCATGTTTACGAAATTTAGCGAATTATGAAAAATAATTAAAAATGATCTCAATATATTAAAGAAATACAATATATGCATTGAAGAAGTTCGATATATTAAATTTTATACATAATTGTCTATCAAACGCAATAGCCAGTATTTTCTAGACCATTTTTGAACAAATTCTATCTAATTAATTTTTGCCGAAAAAGCCTATCTAATTTCTGGCCAGTAACCAGTTTTTCTCTAGAATTTTTCTGCATTTTTCATAATTAATCTGTTAATTTAATATAACTTACCATTTTCATTTACCAATATTAGAGAAAAGCAAAGGCAAGCTAGGAACAGGCATATGATTAGATCCGTAAAAACACCAAAGGCCGTTGAGCATGTTAAGGAGAGATACCACGTGCCGCTGTGACGATCTTGCAACTCATCAAATCGTTTTCGCATTAATTTCTCGATTTCAATGCCGCTGCTTCTGATCGTCGGCAATCCATTCAATGTGGCGTTTACATGCGAGAACATCGGACTCTTCGCTGGAAACGAAAACTTCTAGAATTCACAGAATTTAGATTTCGAAAGAAGCAAGAATTTAAGAGTCTGAATTTAATGGTAACGTTTAAATGATACAGAAACGTCTAGACGTCAAGAATTTAACATATACTGCTATTTTTTCTGTTGAAAAGTTACTCGCTCTAATACTTACTTACGCCTTCGAGACGTTTGATACTCTGAACGGTCCTCAAACAGAATTTCGTCATGAAAAAGAATAAGACTATTACTATCGCTATAAATATCAACATCCATTGAATGAGTATCGCTTCCATGATCATTATACCACACACTACGCAACATCCCTGGAGAGCCTCCAACATTACTTTAGGTAACAACTCATCCATGATGCCTACATCCTTCGAAAATCTGTTTAAAATTCTCCCTGGAACATAAAAATCGCTAACTTTCAGCAAGATCTAAGAAAAAAATTAAAAAATTGAAGTTCAGAAATCGAAATCGATATAATTTCAATAATTCATATTTCTGATATTATGAATAACGGAGAGCAACCATAAATGTCAATCATCACGCTTTATTTCTTCATGGATAACGATAATGAATTTTTACAATTTAATAATATTGATCTCAATGAAAATAAACTCATTTTCTATATCCGGATATTCAAAATTTTGTAAACTCTTAAAAGAATTTTTGTAATATTCTTAACAATTTTTTATATCTTAAATTTATAAGACAAAATAATTTTTTTCTTATTAGAATATTTTCTTGTTGGAATTGACGTATGTAAAGAATTCTTCAAAAGATGTAGACTTTCTCTGTCGAGAAAAGTATTCTGAAAAGTGTTTCAATTTATAATATATAAAAAAATTTAAAAGATTTCCTAAAATTATACAGAAATTCTAAAAAAGATCAGACAAATTATATAAGTTTTAAAAAAAAATTGTTACCAAAGAATTTTTCCAAATTTTCTCAGTAACACAACAATTATCGTTACCTATTAGATCTCACAATTTTTGCTCACCAGAAGGATTAGTGTGGAAGAAGGACATGCGCGCTTGCAGCAGATTGGAAAACATAGTATTGTGGAGGTTGCAACTCGAGTTCATGCAGATCTTCATGAAAAGAAAGCTGCGCAATAACGAGGTAACGGTGCAGGCAATGATGCAGAATGTGTATACGTATATGGCATCCATAGTGTCGAGGAGACCGTCCGGGTTCAGCGTGAAGATCGACCCAAGGAAGCTATTGTTGTACATGTTCGCGAATTGTGTGTCGCTAGTGTTTCCAATACGTCTGACATCCTCCAAGGTGGTCCAGTATGAGAGCCAATAATCATTCCCGCTGGTGACGATCTGGCCGATGATGAAGAGCAGCAGTAGTATGAATAACATGAAATAATTTCCGCCATGATGTAGATATTCCTTGTATATTCTGCCCGATATTGAACCGTGTGCCGTCATCTCGGCTTCCGGACTGTTCTCCAAATAATCCGAATCATCAATCTCCGAGTGCTACACGATGGCACAATAACAATCTAATTATTTAAATGTCCTTCGTAACAGACGCAATTTAATACAATTAGTCTCGTTAAAAAATTAAGAAAATAATATTAAGAAAAATAAGTTATTTAAAAGTTACTTAACTTCTCTCGCAATACTACTTATTTCATATTTGATATCCTTTTTTACTTAGTTTTATTAATTATTAATTAAAACATCTTTAATACGAACATATATCAGATCTTTTTCATTTATTTTGTATTGCGAGTCTATATTTTTATTAAATAAAAATAACATGTAAATAATTATTCTTCTATAATTTTTTATTATAAATAAGCCATTAGCTTACAATACTGGAACTTGCAATCGATAGTTTCGAGATTCGTCTCGTTATTGTCATTCTCCTAGACATTTCCGAAGCTCTTCTCATTTCCTCTTCCTTTTTCTGCGCTTCATGATTGAAATTGTCCATCATCCCAATGAAATTTTTATTTGATTTTACTATTTCATTGTAGCTTCCTTGCATTTTCACGAAACCCTTAAGTAAAAAAAATCAGGATATTTAATCTGAAGGATATTTAACTCCCAAAGATCTTTTAATTCAATATAATTAACTTTTAAATTTTTTGAATTGAAAATTTTATGTATAAAATAAAAAAAGTTCTAATTTTTTATATATTAAAAGAACTGTAACATTAATATTTAACTTCATAATTGTTCGATTAAAAGATTATTATAATTGTGAGACAATTATCATTATCAAAGCTCAAAATATATTTTTACTCTTTCTAGATATTATCATGTCCAAAATTGAGATAAGGTGTCTTAAAGACATTATTAAGGTATTTTTTAAACATCATATCCCATAATATCTTAAATTGGTATCTTTTAAGATACCTTTTTTTAAAACCTCTTTTGCTCTCATTTTGAACATGCATGCTGTTTGAGTTCTCTTCTAAAAAGTTATAAAATTATCATAAATTTTTAAAAATTCTCACAAATTTAAAATACAGAAATTCTAGTAAATTATAAAAAAATAGAAAAAAAGTTTTCAAAATCGTGAATTAATAAGTCTCAATAAATTAAAATTTAAATAAAATAAAAAAAGATATTCTAAACCAAAACGTTCGTAAAATTTAAAATATTATTTATATCAATATAATCAAAGTTTATAGAATTGTCAAACGTCTTGATTCCAAAATTGGGCCATCTTCAGTATAATTACATGAATTCACATTAACAAATATAGTTCAAATGCACTGCTGGTAAAACATTATTGCTTAAAGATTCGCACGTTTGAAGATAAATGACAGTGTTTTATTAACAGCATAATAATATTGTTTAAGTAGTTTAAATACTGTTGATAAAACTCTGTCGCTTATCTTCAAGCTTGTGTATCTTCAAGCATT
>NW_017304269.1:2065771-2074442 GCF_001594115.1 Trachymyrmex septentrionalis | reverse complement strand
ACATTATTGCTTAAAGATTCTCACGTTTGAAGATAAATGATAGTGTTTTATTAACAGCATAATAATATTGTTTAAGTAGTTTAAATACGCTGTTGCTAAAACTCTATCGCTTATCTTCAAGCTTGTGTATCTTCAAGCGACAGCATGTTACCAGCAGTGCATTTGAACCATTAAGTTTAATTTTGTTAATATAATTTTGAATTTTACATGAACACGTCGTTTTGATTCATAGCTCCCTTTCTCTACTTAAAAATTTTCAAATTAAAAGATAATTAAAGAATATTCTATGTGACTCACTCGATTCATCACGACGATGTAATCCGCCCGTTTAAGAAATTGCAATTGATGGGTGACGAGTATCCTCGTCTTACCGTGAAGATATTCAGTGATACACTTCCCATAGAGATGCCTAGCAACGTGAGTATCCACCGCACTCAAGGGATCGTCGAACAAATAGAGATCCGCCTGCCTGTAAACCGCCCTCGCGAGATTGATTCGTGCTCTTTGACCTCCGGACAAGGATACACCTCTATCGCCGACCAATGTCATGTCTCCCTGTGGAAACTGTTGGAAATCCTTCGTCAAAGCGCACACATTCGCCACCTGAAACATTTGCCAATCAATTAAAACGTGAACAACGTTTGCAAAAGCTAATAAGTTTGAAATTGGAAAATATTCGATACTTTTCTTTTATTTAAATATAATCATAAAAAGATTAAAGATTTAGCAAAATGTATAACACTTGCTAAGAGATATTTTCTTTTAATTACAATTAAAAATGTCATTCATGTTTAATGATAGATGCGGAAGACTGAAGAGTCAGAGAATTATTACAAGTTACATCCAAAAATTATATTAATACTGTACAATAGCAGGAATACATGAACACTGTAGTATCCGCAACAATCATGACAACTACCTGCATGTATCTGGCCTTGTCATAGGGCTGGCCAAATAGTATGTTGTCCCTCACTGTACCCCCGAAGAGCCAAGGTTCCTGACTAGCATAGGAGATGCGCAGATTTGAATTGCTCGTGAAATAACCATTGCCCTGAAAATTATTCTTCGAAGGCTCCTGAGTGAGGATCACTGAACCCGCTCCAGGATTCAGTTCCTTCAGCAGCACATGTAACAGCGACGATTTTCCGGAACCTACGGCGCCAACCATAGCGCATAACTGACCTGGCTTAATGGTTAAGCTGATGTTGCATAAAGTCGGCGGCAATTGGCCACTGATCCAATTGGCGGAAACATGCTGAAGCTTCACGTAGACCGGAAGGTCAGGTAATCTTTGAAGTTCGGAAAGACCGATACTCCCATTTTTCGAGATGTATCTATCTATTTCATTCTCTTCATTAGTCGCTTCGTTTGATTTCTGAGATTTAAACTGCAACTGCGACGTCTTCTCCAAGCGTTCCATGTTCACTTCGTCCATCAGTAGAAAGTCCTGTAAAAATTAAGCTAACTTTAGCAAGTATCTGACAAGTATCTGACAATAGACATCGGAAAAGTTGTAAATTTAAGAGTTTATCGCAAATAATCGTATACCTCCAATCGATTCATAGACACCATCGATTCGCCGAGCATTATCAACGCTTGCGGAAAGTACAATGCAGCGGTGAGTTGAAGCATGTTGAAATACGTAGACATTTCGTAGCTCACATCGGCAGTCAGATCATTCCCCATTAGAACGAACGTTATCAGAGCAAAATAGAGAGTTAATCGTTCGGTGAAGACTATGATGGCCAAATATGCTGCGCGCACGTACGACGAGAATTTGATCTTTTTAATTTCTAGCTCTCTAGTCACTGAAACAATCTTGCTGAACGGTTTCTCCCAAGCGTACATCTTCACTACCTGAAATAAAAGTTATAATCTCATAAATTTGTTTCACAAAATTTTACTGTAAAATTTAATTGACATTTAAACATTAGTCAGTCATGCAGATTGTTTAAAAATAAAATGTATAGAAAAAATAGAGCTAATGTAGTCAAGTGGGAACAGTTAATACAGTTTATAGTAATGAACTAAACAGTTATCTTTACTAAATACTAATTTTTAATGGTTGTAACAATTATTGCTGTTTTAAAATAACCGATTATTTAAATAGTTATTTGGTTAAATGATTATTAATAACATAGTAAAAAAAGTTTCGATCTTTTTTATTTATTTCTCAACAATTTTGATATTTCTTGTAGGTTTTTTATATTGAAAGAAACTTTTAATTTTTAAAAAACTTTTTATTGTTAAAAATTTCGTTTTGAGTTTCTTATGTAATAAAACAAATTTGTAAGATTACGTAGATATAAGAAATTTAATATTTTTAATACAAAAATAAATATAATAGTATAAACTCTCTCTTTTATTGTTTATGTAATTTTTTTAAAATAATATATTAAAATAATAAAATTTATTGATAATATTACAATACCAAAAATTTACTTACGCTGATAGGCAAGGTTTCCGTTTCTCAACACATGAATAATGCTCATATGTATTTTATGCATATAAATACGTAACGTAAAACAAAAAAGTTTAAAATTTGTAGAATTTTTTAAAATAAAGATTTTATTTTCTGCGTCTCATCATTTAGATGTTGAGAAACAGAAACCTTTTAACACAATGTAATTTACCATAATATTGTAATAAAACATCTTAACTAATTATCGATCAGTTTGATTAATTAAACAATTATTACTCTTGTAAATAGTTATTTGGTCTTGAAATAGTGGTTGCGTTCAATAAAAAAAGCAGTTTGACAACTATTGAAAGATTATTATCTGCAACTATAAAGTATTCTTTTAGATCCTTGATAGTTCAATATTGTAATAAGCCAATTAGATTCAAAAGAATGTATTAATTAAAAGCAATCGTCACATTAAACACTTAATAATTGTCGTAATTAGATTTATCAAGAATCTAAAAAAATAGTTTGAGCACAGACAATCATAATTGTCTGACAATTATGCTGTAACTCTTCAACAGCCTAAGCAAACAATTATGATTGTCCGAGTCAGACGTTTTATTTTTGAACAACGCTTATAGCAGACAAATCAAGTTGCAACCGATTAAATATTTATCGATTAAGTTATTAGATCTTAAACATTATTGCTCTTTCAAAATTATAATTTAATGAAAATAAATGCCTAGTATAATTATCATTATTCTCCAAATTTGATAACAGTTATTAAAGTTATTTCTCGAGAACGGTTGCACATTAACTAATAACAAATTAACGCTTATTACCATTTATAACCAATATTTATTTTAAACACATTAAAACATTTCAAACCATCTTAAGTAAAAAAAGCAAAAACTTATGCAAATATTTTTATGTTTTCTACAACACATAACTTGCAATCAATCTTTATTCTAAAATCTCCGGTTGATAATCTAAGTGACGTAAAAGTGATTTTTTGAGACTCTCAGAAATACTTTTAGAACAGAAATAGGACAGAAATAGGAATTCATTTCGTAAGTCGGGAATTATAAAAGAATTCTTTTCGGACTCCCTGTGTTATCTGGGTAAATATTTGACTCTCATTAGCCCTATTTCTTATATATTGTTGTTTAAATTTATGAATCCTATGTGCTTTTATTTAAAAATAAGTTAACTAATCACATGTCTTGTGAATATATACCTGTATTCCAGCTACAAGTTCGCTCATCAATTGTACTCTTCGGTCAGTCAGTGGCGCAATCATGGCTCTGATTCTACGACTCAGCAGACTAAAGGTTCCTTGTACTACTAAAGCAATAATCAACAGCGATCCAATACCGACAAGAACCGAAATACCGATCTTTTGCCACATTATTGTTCCCATGATTATCATCTGTTAAAAAACTCAGACAGTTTTTCAAAACATCCAAATAAGGAAAAAGTAAAAATCCTACGTCTTTATAACACAAACTAACTCAGAGTTGTAAAATATACACAGATGTGTGGATTTTCTATAAGTTAAACTAGATAGATATACTTACTAACATCTATAAAAGAGATTAATAAGTAACAGATTCAGTACTATCTGCGTTTTCATTGAGCTCGTAATCTGCCAGCAGAGCCCGTCAAAACACATGATTTGTGTGAAGTTTCCGAACTGTGATAATAAGAAAACACAGACGTCTCAGATAACAAATGTTATATTAATTTTCCAAAGTATTGTCCCATCAGTATATACTTCATATGTTTTAATACAAAGCCTTAAAACTTCGTTTAAAGTCTGTACTTGAAGTATTATTCAGATCATTTGTTACATTCCTCTGAATGTCCTTGATGTCTCGAAAATATTTATCTTTCATCATTAATATTTTTAAATTTTGCTAACAGCATGAAGTGTAAAAAAAGCCAGTTTAATAACCCAGACAAAAAGTTTAAAATTGAGATATAAGACACGTCTTAAAGATATATTTTAGACGTCTTTTTAAAAAAATGTCTATAAAATGTTATTAAAAATTACTTTGGAAGATAAAATATTTTAATAAACATTTTATTATTTAAGATGTCTGTTGTTTATTGCTGCAGTTAGAAAACTTTATTGTCAGACCATGTAATTTGGCAGCAGAAATCGAACAGAATCTGAATTTAAACAGATTCTGCCGGATTTGTATTATCAACCTGGGCCAAATTATGTGCAAATACTGCAAATCCGTTCAGTTTCTACCGTCAATTTTCTATTAAAGAGATCCTACAGTCGTTTTCTTGATTTTCCGCGATAATTTTTATACTAATTTTTTCATATGTATCTTATAGATTTAAAGATTCTTCTCTAGAAAGAGAATTAAAGTATAGATATATAAGACAATAATTCCGGACTGTAAGATTTAATATGAAAAATTAAAAAAAATTAGAAAATTACTGCGGTTTTGTTATCAATTTCTCTTGCTTTATAACACATAATATAAAAGTTTCATACTTTTATGTATAAAACAATTAAATTTTAATAGAGGACTAGAGATTACATAAAAGAATAATACTGTGCTTTTAGAAATGAGCCTAAGAGTTTAGTATAATAAAAAATATTGCAGAAAAATTTATATGTATTAATATGTGTGCACGTTTATATGTATTAATATGTGTAGTGATCGATGTTTTGTAAACTAGATGTGCCGTAAATCGTATGTGTGTACATAAAACAGCGACTACGTCGAAATCTTCCATTTAGGATTCCCTTAAATATCATGTACATGAAAACAAATTCTGTTATATGTTTTATGGCATTTTGTTGCTACATCTGATATAACAGATTCTATGAAAGTATTTAAAACGATCATTCTGCTGATAAAATTTATCAATGGACTCTTTGCAATTGTTCAAACAGAGTTAATGATCTGGCATCAACTTAAAAAAATATTCAAGATGTTTAATTATTTCGGACCTGAAAAGGCATAATCCATACATAATTCAGGAACGCCGTTAGTTGATCGAAACGATTGACGTCATTGCTGAGAAGATTCATGATCTGTCCGGTACCGGTTTCATTCATAGATGCTGTATTCAACCGTAATAACTGCAACAGTTTTAATAAATAATTACACGGCTTACTTTTATATAATTAAAAAAAAACTGTATTCTCTTTTTTAAATAAATTCTTCCTGAAAGAATTTTAAAAACCTTTAACTTATTTTATATAATATCGTAAAATAATACAAGAACGCAATTTAAAAAAGTTTTAAAAGTTATTAAAACTAAAATTTATTTAATATAAATTTAAAAAAGAATTTTAAATTTAAGACATAATAAGAAAGAAATATTTTAAGTTACAAAACAGTGTTCTACATGTTATTGCAACAAGTGAAAACTGTTATTTTCCATTTGACTAGGTTTTACTCTCTATGTGGTAATAGTCTGCTATATTTCGACAGAGATAAGTATAGGAAGACATGTGTCATTCTACAATGCATATTCGCGGGGTACCAGCAAACGTACTATCGGTTGAAGTCGAAGGACATGCATAATGAAGAAGATATCCGGCTTGTATAATAAATTACCACGCATTCATTTGTCATATTTTTTATCTATGATAAAATACATATGCATATATTATAAAAAAGATCTTTCAAAGTCAATACGAAACTTAAAATTTAAAAAATTATAGAGCATTTATATCAAACTTATATCAAAATACTATACTTATTATACCAAAATTATATCAATCCTTCAAAGCTCAAAAATAGGAAATTATTATACTAATGAATAACTAGCGAATGTTTTAACTTGTATCATTACACATTCACTAGAAAAGCAGCACGTAATCAATTGATAGATCGTTCATATATAATAATTAAATGTATAAAATGTATGTCACAAATTTAACTCTAAATGCTCTGAGCGATTATAGAAATACAAAGAAGAAAATCCATTCATAGTGACCTGTGATTTTACATTTTAAACGTGTTAAATTCCACATTTTTTCACAAAAAAACTCGAGAATGGTAGATAACAAGTGTACGCAAATGACTGACAAACGAAAGACAATAAATATACGAGATAATGAGCTCAATACGACCAGCCACTTCTTTAAACACCAAAAGAAACTGATTTAAATTAATTGTTTGACATTGTAATCAGTTTCCTCGTCAGATAACTCAAAGTTTTCAACATTGACAAATCTTAATCCAATTCAGTAAAAGCATTGCACTATTATTACTTAATTAATTAATTAAATCAAACACAGTACATTCTTTCCGAATATAGAAAAAGCAACTCTCTTCTCTTCCTAGGAAGAACTTGATTAACGCATAAATTCGCAAATTAATCCGCAATATTACCTTCCGATAGAGGAGGGAGCTACAGCAGACGCGGATCCTCATGCCAATGTGCAGCGATTGTAGTATCGTATGGTGCATCATCAGAATGGAGACGAAACTACAGAGAACCATAAAAACGACGTAAATCAGCACCTCGTCTTTCTCTACCTTGTACTTTAAGTTGGAATTTCTGGAGAAGTAGTTAATAATCCAACTTTGAATGATCGGTACTGCTACGCGTATTACACTGCACTAAAAATAAAAAAGTCGAAATTTATAACATTTTCCACTAGAAAAACTAGTACAGCACTAGTGCAATTGATTGCAAATTGGTTTACATATTAATAAATAATTTAATCCTTTTAACGTTATGAGGTTATCGTAATGACAAAGACTATGTAATTGAAAGGGTTAAATTATTTATTAACACTAAAAATATGTTGATTTGCATTCAATTGCACTCAGTGTTGCACTAGTTTTCCCAATGGAAAGCGCCATTAATCCCAAATAGATTTGTGAAGCTAATTGATCTAACAATAAGAAAAGAGAGAAAAAGAGATCTTAGATTTACTTAGATCGATTTTCTTCCTCGTTGTTAACTAATTTGTAAATGGAAGATTGCCATCTAACGCAACAAATTGTTCAATTGTCTTTCTCTTTTTTTACGAGAATATCTTTTAATGTTTTTTTTATAATAATCATAAACACGCTTAAACTAATTGTAAATATCGCAAATAGTAATATGATATCTCTTCTTATCTAAATGTGTACTTGGATAATGTACTTGGATAAATGTGCAGATTCCGATTATCATATATGGCAACCAAAAAGCTTTGAAGATCGCCTTGTACAATTTTGGACGAACATTCTTTTTTAGTGGCACTTTCTGCCCGTCTTTGCCTAAGGTATATTCCAGATTCTTCAGTTTATTCAGCTCGCAATTCCAATACCTGGAAAAAATGCGCTAGAATTCTATAAAGACGACAAAACTTGATTTATTGTTAATAAATTAACTTTACTTTTTCCGTATTTAACTGCATTCTTACTTTAAAGAGTAGATATTTAATGTAAAATAATGACGCCGCACAATAGAATAATTATCAAAATTATATTATGTATAATGGATACCTTCCAGGAAAATACAGATGAAATAGTATAACATATTGAAGTGTTTTATCTTTGTTTAATATTGGTAAACAATAAGGATGCAATGATTCACTATATTATACTGAGTCATTTGTGTTTCTTGCTGGAAAGCGCAATATAAATTTGTATGAAATGTCATATTATTTAATTTCTGCGAAATACAGATAAATTTTTTGCTTAGATAAAAAAATCTGATATTCCACAACTATATAATTTTAGTAAGGTAATTAAAGCTTATTCTATGTGCTCTTTATTTCCTATTTTTCTTGTTTTTTATCTTTTGCTTTTTTCTCTTTTACAATTTTTTTATCGACAATTGTATTTCTTGCTATGTATTTTTTGTGTCTTTCGAAGTTCGTTAACTTTTATCTCAGGCGACATAAAACAAAAAAACCGGATAAGGAGCAAAAAGACAAGATGTAAAAAATAGCAAAAAGCAGAAAACAGAAAACAATATAATATAATACAACATTTTTGTGCGCTATACAAAATTATTAAAATTCATTTAATTATTATTTTATATACAAAAGTAAAAACTATAATTTTTAGGCATCATAATGTGCATTTATTAATGTATATTTATTTGCCACCATCGCAGGCAATACTCACTTTTCAAGGTGATCAGTTATTTTTTGAGATTCATCTTCTTTGATTGGTCGATAAATGTCAGATTCCTCTAAATCACGCTTAGAGCCTGTCATAAATAATTCTTTCATCCACCTGTGCACATCAAAAACAATCTATATGTTTTCGATATACTTTATTATATTATAGTTAC
>NW_017304269.1:2049171-2065671 GCF_001594115.1 Trachymyrmex septentrionalis | reverse complement strand
TATATATATATATATTTAATACAGTTTAAATAAGTTAAATTGTTTAACTACTTTGCCGTAGCTAAATTAATTATGAAGTAGGAGCAGGTATTTAAATGACTAAATATAAAAAAAGCAAATGGTCTAATTTAACATTCTAATAGTGAAAAAGAGAAAGATAAGAGTATGACTAAATATAAATTGTATATCGATCTTTTAATAATAAGGAAAATTTGCAGAATGCTTTTTTTATTTCCTCAAAGAAAAATATAAAACGCCAAATGTAAATATTATAAGATAAGAGTGATTAATGCATACAAGGAAAAATATTCTGCATTTTGAAAAAGAAATTTTATTTAAAAAAAATGAAGATTATCATTCTCGATAAATACAATTTTGTTTACAAAAAAAAATTTTTTTTTTAAAGAAAGCTTTTTTTTTCAACAAAATGAAAGTTTTGATCTTTCTTTAATTGTTTTTAGCAAAAATTAAAATTTTCTGCAAGAAGCAAAGATATTTTATTCTTTATTTTTACCAAATTACTAAGAGTCTTAACGAACCAGAAGAATAAAACACTGAAGACATTTGCGCTCTCTTTGGGGTTTGATTTCATGTCGCTCGTATTCTTATCCATGTTGTTGCACCGTTTCATAAAATCTGACACTTCAAGCTAACAGGAAAAAAATGAAAACAATCAGCATTCTTATTTCCTTCTTTTTCTCTTTCCCCTCTCTCTTTTCTATTCGTTCTCCTTCTCTTGTCTGCCGTTTCTCGAGACACACTTTTCGATAGTTAATCCTTTACTGAGACCATCAGTAACTGTGTTACTGCTTTTCATATCGGCTTTAAGTACTGATAATGATGAACGAGTAACATTAGCGATAACTGTCCCATACGTTGTACAATCATATGCATTTCTTATTTCTCTTGTTTCTCTTCTCACTTACTGCAATCACTTCACGTAATTAATCTCAATTGATCCACGTGACGCATTTCTTCTTTTTCTTTCTCTTCTTTTTTTTAAATGAAATTTTGTTAATTACTAAATTTAGCTACTTAATAGCTGTTCAAATAGTAACTGGAATAACATGAATAACTATTATAAGTAACATTATCATTTTTTTAAATATATAAAAAATCTAACTAGACATTGTACACAAGAGTTAAACAAATCAACCATAATTAATGACTCACCTTATAATTAAAGTTTAGTTTAAAAAACTTTTTTAGCAGATAAATTTCTTGTAATTCTATTTAATAAGATAATTTTAATAAGATAATTAGTTAGGTAATCTTCTTTACAAAATATCTCTCTTAATGCTTCTATATTTTATTATTAACTAACCCAGTGAAAAATAATAATGGAATCGACATCGACTCAACATCGAAATTATCAAATCGACGTCGAATCGAACATAGTTGAGTTAAACGAACAGTATGAAAGTGTGCAATACAAATTGTTTTAAGTTTGTAAGAGGCCGACAGACAATAAAAGTGTTTTTATATATAATGTGCTTCCCAGTGAGAAATGACAATAAAATCGACGTCGATTCAACTATGTTACCGTCATTTTATTATAAATGTAAGCTGTTATTACTGTATTAAAATAAAATAATAATCATTTAATATTTCAGTTTCCTTTCAACTCACGATTAAGTAGTCTGCCAAATACTAAAGACGTTCGTTGATAACTTTTACCTCTAGACCTTATATTCATGACGTCATATTGATGTTTGCGCTGAATCCAATATATGGGCGTTAATTTGTATTAATTTGTCAATTTTACTCTGAAGATAGCTTCAATAAAGGACTGGACATCTGTATTTAATCTTGATTAATACGTATTGTTCTCTCTATATAATTTCCATTCAATATTGGCTTTCATTTAATATTTCGATTTATTTTTATTGGAGTATTTGTATTTAATATCATCAATTATATTTATTTAAAGAATTTATATTTTTACACTTTATTTTTTAATTTTATTAAATTTAATAGTAAATTGTAATTTTATTTGTTATTTTTTTGTTACATAAAATTAATAATGTTATTACTCTATAATTAATAAAAAAATGACATAAAGGGCTATAAGGAGTCAGTGCGCAAAAATTTTCTAATCATTAGAATTTTACAATATTCTGATTTTATTGAACAATTAAATCAAACGAATGAACATATAAGAACGTACGTTTCAAAATTGAGCTCTCCTCAACGCATAAAGTACAAACTGAAGTAAGATTAGAACGCATGTAAAAATTATTAATAGATTTATAGACAATTGTCTCACCGCTGCATTATTTAATCTTCTAAGACATTTCTGCTGCAATGACACAGTGACTGGAATGTTAAAATGTATATGTTCATATGGTTGAGAAATATATATGGATGCGAATGCAAAGACATTGTTTTAACATTCCAGTACTTGCGTCATTGCAGCAGGAAGATCTTAGGCCCAGTTTCACAACTCACTCTTAACAGTTAACTCTTAACCGAGGTTTAACTAGTTTCTCATCTCTTTCCAATTCTAGAATTGGAAAGAGACAATGAATAAGTTGAACTTTGGTTAACCGTAAATTGTAAAACTGGGACTTATAGAAGATTAAATAATACAGCGATAATACAATTAGTCTGTTAATATTTTTTACATGCAATTTAACTTTAGTTTATACGTTGAGAATGGCTCAATCTTGAGCTGAAACGTAAGTTCTTACATATTTATTCGTTTGATTTAAATGTTCAATAAAATAAAAATATTATAGAATTTTAATTTTTCGAAAATTTTTGCGCATTGTTGTCTTCTGATTCCTTATAGCCCTTTATAACAATTTTTATTATTTGAATATCAAGAAGAACGTTGTTAACTATTTATAATTAATAATTTTAAAATATTTAAAATTAATGTTTAAAATTATAAAAAATTAGTAATACAATGCTTTTCGCAGTAATGTTTATTATCGCAAAATTGAAAGTAAACATTACTGAGAAAAGCATATTTACTCACTTGTGGTGCATTACAAATTTTGTCATTTCTTAAAAAAACTGATAAATTTTCTGTAATTTAATTTAAAAAAAAAATAATTTTATTAGATTTAACAGTAAATTTTAATTACATTTATTATTTTAATATAAAATCAATAACATTATTATTTTATAATTAACTTTATAGTTATTTTATAATTAAATCTTAAGTTTAAAATGCAAAATTAATTAAAAAATAATAATATTATTGATTTTATGTTATAAAATAATAAATGTAATTAAAATTTCCTATTAAATCTAATAAATATATAATATATCTCCTTAAATTCAATTACAGACAATTTATTGCAAAAATATGACAATATAATAGAATTAGTAAGAAAAAGATAAAACAGCAGTGTTACTTAAGAATTTAAAGATCTGATAAAAAATAACTCATGTTTTATAATTTGTTCCTTCCTATATATTTCGTTGTCCTTTGGTTAATTATTTACATTTCATACGGTACAATCACGTGTGCGCATACTTTTTCATCTTAAAGTTACTATACATAATTTTTACAGTTTGCTGTACAACTGTGTCGTAAATGTTTTGTAATACAGAGCAAGAATGTGTATAATTAACCGCAAAAAGGTGGCGAAGGTTCTAAGCATGAAGTTTGTAAAGATGATTCCAAAACTAATTCTATCAAATATGTAAAAGTTATCGTTTACAAAAATATATATTCGTAAATTTTCACGTGAAGCTTACCTCAAATATAATTCTATAGTTTCATATAATATATTGAGGTACATATGTATGCTATTCTAACATTATTCTATTAGATAATTAATATATAATACATGTTATATTATGTATAATGATAAAAATACTAATACTAAAATTAATTATTAGCAAGAAACGTGCTATATTACTTACATAATATATTTTATTATGTCATAGTATATACAATACGTACATTATATATCACGTACTATATTAATTTCATAATACCTACTATGAGGTATATATTTCTTATTTACTACAACAGGGACACAACTAAAAAAAATGTGAGGGTTCCAATGTTTTAAATCATTGAAATTTTGAAATGCAATTTTGATAATTTTATTGTAGAGTAAAACTATTTTTTTTTAAATATATATAAATTTCTTTTTTTTATATTTCCGTTTTTTTTCAGTAACTAACTTCAAAATAACATTTTTTAAGTTATGTTGATGTAGTAAATGTTGATGTAGTGGTGAGCGATATAAACTTTCATCCTAACAAATAATATACATAGTTGCATCGATAAATGCAGTGTACAAAATTCGTTTCTGCATTTAGGCTGAACCAGCATTATAATAAGAATCAAGTATAATAAGTAAAACTCAAATAATCATTTAAGTATTTGAGTTGAATTGGAGTATTTGTTTGAACAGAGTCCATCATAATACAAATCTTAGAGCCATTATGAGATTTACATTTTCAAAAGTTGGGCATAATTGAAAACAATATAATTCTGAAATCAGATCATTACATATTTAAAAATATACATATAAAATACCTAATATAAACTGAAGAAGTTTATATATATTTATAAATGTATATAAGTAATATATGTATATAATTTATACAAATAAAAAAATATAAATTGACGTTATATATATACACCTCTCTCAGTTTCAAGTATAATAAGTAATCATCAAGTAATAAGTTTCATATATAATTTCAATTTAATTTTTATAAAATTACTCAACAAAGATTGTATTGCAATTTCAATTTCTCCAAAATTGGTTCTTATAAGATTCTTTTGCGGCTCGAAGCACGTATGATGGATATTGGCAGAAATCACAGAAAGTTACTGTGTGTGCGTAAATATTATCTTACATACAATATCATGTTTATACTAAATTACACTTCATCGCACTGGCTCAGTTCATTCTTAATCGATGGAGTACATATTCGCTTTATCACAAGAGAATTAAGTATATTTGTAATTTCTGCAGTAGTAGGATAGAAAAATATAACAATGTTGTGAGACTTAACTCGTGGCAGAAACTTGCACTAGATATTACGGCAAGGGAATGCTTTCCCTGTAATCTTATTCAAAACGATACAAAAATATAATTTTGTACAATAGATGCATGCCACGCTCTGCATCACAACGTTATGATACTTAATGAAAGTATCATGACGTCGCGAAGAAAGATACACAATATGCCCTTTGGTCTTATAGAAATATACAAACATTTGTCTACATGCGCCATTCTGTATACTCTATATATCGTCTACGCCATAAGTATACTAGGCACGTTAAGTAATCCGCTTTCATCTTCGAAAATTTAGCTAACGAAAGAATATATCAGAATTCATCAACACTTCGTCACGTTTCTCCATACTTGTCTACATAGGCCTGCTTTGCCACCTTGACCAGTTGATCGTACATACCTGGGCCAGTCTCCCTTACTAACGAAGTAAACTGATTGTAACTATTTTTCAGTAATATGTGAGGATGATCGTATTCCTGCAAAACAATGGACATCGGAATTACGATTTAATAATTAAATTATCGTTATTCTGCTGATATTATTAGATATAAATCGCAATTCATATATACGTGATGAGCTAAAAATAATAATTAACATCTCTTAATAAAAAAATTCTAACATTTTTAAGAATTTTTCATAATTTTAATTTATGGAAATTTTTTTAAATATTTTAAACTGTTTTATATTTTATAATTTTTCTTCGGAAATTATAGAATATTGATAGACTATTTTAGAATTTGTACATATAAAGAAAAAGAGATTTTTTAAACATATTTTTCTCGTAAAACTTCTAATTCGTATAAAAAATCTAACAATTTTTCTAAACAATTATAATATTTATACAGAAATTTTGACAAATTATATTAAAGTTTTTTGATCGTTTCTTGGGATCAATAGATTTGTTCATTTTTTGAAATAAAATATTTTCTAGTTATTAACAGAAAACAAAAAGAAAATAGTATTAAAAGATTTTTAAAAATAAAGGTTTCTTTAAACTCCAAAATATTATTCTCAAATGCTCGAATCTTAAAATTTGAAGATTTTGATACTTTGATGATCCAAGCAAGCTTCCAAATTATCATAAAAATTGGAGAAATTAACGAAGCTGCACTTACAGCCATACGACCCTTATCCATCACCAAAACCTTGTCGCTGTCCATTATAGTGTTCAGTCGATGCGCTACTGTGAGCATCGTACACGTCGCGAATTTTTTCCTAATAGTCCGTTGAATCAACGCATCGGTATGTGGATCTACGTTCGCAGTCGCCTCATCCAACATCAATATACGATTGTTTCTCAGGATAGCTCTCGCTAAACATACCAACTGTCTCTGTCCAACGCTATAATTGCTGCCTCTGTCAAACACGCGACTTTCCAAGCCGTTTCCGATACTAACAACCGCTTCTTTTAGCTCAACCTGAAATACGTTACAAACGGAATTATAAGATAGTCAAAAAGTTCATAATTATTTAATAATTATAGAACCATGTGACTTAAAGTTTGATGACAGTTCGTCATATTGTAACTCTCAGAATTTTTCAATCTTTGGAAATTAGGATTTCAGAATAGTCTTTCGAGTTAAAATGTCGAAACCTTCGAGCGTTACGATTAAGCACAAGTCTATTTTTAAATTAGGAATCATTCGAACCTCTTCAAGTGCCTCCCATAAATCCGTGTCGGGAAATTCGTCGAAAGGATCTAAATTACGCCTCAGAGTACCTGAGAACAAAACGGGATCCTGAGGGATGATGGATATTTTGCGTCGCAAGTCCTCCAAAGCTATCGAACCCGTGTCTACGCCGTCAATCTCGATGATTCCCTCCACTTTTGCTAATCGGAACAATGCTGATATGAGTGACGATTTTCCGGCGCCTGTTCTTCCCACGATACCAACCTGTGTATAATAATTTTATTATTGTTAAAACATCCAAATTATTTTTCATAAATATCTTCATATTAACGTATGTAATTTTCTAGCTTAGATCGTTAAAGCTTCAGTTACTCAGTTATATATTCATATTTGAGATCTTAAGACACTTTGTTTATATGTAATTTTTTTTCTTTACATTATTCTGCATGTATAATAAATCTACTCCGAATAAATTAAAATAAAATTTAAAAAGTACTTTATTTTCTATCAATCCTTTTTTATACAATTTTTTAATGTTTAATAAAATTTATCTTAAAAAAATCACAGCAACTTTTTCAAATATCTCCAGAGAGTCCTGTAAAATTTAAGATTCCTCTGTCTTTTAAAATAAAGTTTTCCACTCTCTTTCTTCCCGTTTGTTTCTATAAAATTTTATGTGTAAAATTTCCGTACCTTCTCTCCAGGATAAATCACTATATTCAGGCCTTTAAGGACAGGTGGGTCTTCGTCAGAGTAGCGCATATAGACATTCTTGAACTTGATGCAACCCTCGTCAGGCCAGGTTTTGGGGACATTGGACGGCAGCGCCAGACATTTGTCCTTTTTCTTCACATATGCTCCCCGGTCTCTTAGATTCGGTTCTGCCGTAAGCTGAATGTACTCGAGTACGCGTTCTACTGCCATCATCTGGTTTGTTACCTCCGCGCTCTGTCGCATCCCCCATTGAATCAATCCAGTCATTGCCATTACCTGTGTGATGGCCAAACCGACTTCACCACCGGAAAATGCTGAAAGATATACCCAATATATTATATATAACATCTCATTTAACTTCGTTAATTTATTTTTTATACTATTAAAATATATATCTAATCTAAATATTTGTATATTAATTAACAATATTTATTAACAATTCTTATTTTACAAAATAAATATAATTTTTATAATAAATAAGCTTTCCTCAAATCTTGTGTGGAACGCGCTAAATTATTTAATAATATAAATATTAATTTATAAAGCTTTTAAAATGAATAATAATGTTTTGTCAAGTATAATACTTTCTACATTTTTTAAATAAATTAGTACATTTTTTATAAAGTATATATATTAATTTTTTTATACGGTTTAGGTTTATATTTTTTAAATAATCGAATTATTTAATAATTTTAGTATTAATTTAGACAATTTTTTTAAAGTAATGATAATTCTGTTTTAAATGAAACTTTTGTGTTGCAATTATTTATATACTATATGATTCTTAATAAATTAATATATTTTTCATAAATAATATACTGAAAAATATTTTATATTATTTTTTATATTTATATTTAAAATTACTCGAAAAAAATTGGGAAAAAATTTTGAAAAAACTGATGCTTACATTGATCGAGTAACAAGAAGCTAAAAGTGACGAGTGAAGTGAAAATAAAACAGAATACGTCCAGAGAGAATCCAAATGCTGCGCTAGTCACGATATACATGTAAGCGGTAGATGTGTGTACATCTTGCATCTTGTCGAATTCACGTTTCAGTATGTCCTGAGCGCAATATGCTCTGATGGTCGTCAAACCATTCAACGTAGCATTCAAATGAGTGAATACTGGCGAGCGTGCTGAAACACAAAGGAATCATGTCTTCAAGAAATACATCTTTATGTGAAATAAAAGCACCATACATTTGCTTTAATAAAAATAATAAAAAAACGGCTCATGGCAAATGGTAAAAAATCAAATAATAAGGAAAAATATTATTATTTAATTTTCATTTAATTAAGAAAGTCAGGGGGAAGGGGATAAAAATATAATTGAGAAAATAAAATTTAAAAATAAATAAGCAAGAAAAAAATATCAAAAGTAGAAAAATATACAAAAATAAAATGAATTTTTCATTTTAATAATATACAGGCACCTGAAGGTTTCCTCGCAAAAAAGGTAATAAATTCTAAAATTATATTTATGTCAAGCTTATATTAATATAGACACATTGAAATGCAAATTTGTGTAAAAATTGTTTCTTACACACTTCATATTTTTGCTGTAACTGTTTAATAAAGCATTTTAGAACTTGTATTTATAACTTTTTTCCTTATTTTAACTCACAAAACATATCGTTAAAGTTTGTTCAGACAATTCGGCAATATCCTATATATAACTAACATTTTGATAAATGTTGAGGATTAAAATAAAAAAAACATAAGAAAGGCAGACATACTTATTCCCTCCAGTCGCTTAACGTTCTTGCTGGTCTTGAGATAAACCTTGCGGATCCAATAAAATATCCCACTGATAATTACGATAGGCACCAAGAAGATAGGATTGACCACGCAGGTCATTATCAGCGATCCGAACATCAACATGTTCATTTGACCGGCATCCAGGATCGCTTTAGGTAATAATTCATCGATCGTGCTCATGTCTTTAGAGAATCGATTGAGAATTCTGCCGCTTGGATTAGTATCAAAAAATCGCATTCCTGTACGAATTAACGCATTAAACATCATATCGTGTAAGCGCTGGCTGCACATCATGCATGTTTTGTAAAAAACTAGCGATCTGGTGATCCCGAGAATGAAGATAGCTAGCACAATGCCAGTATAGATGTAGATATAATCAATCACTGATTCATCCTCGATAGCACTGAATTCATGTATGTTCGTCGTGTTTACGAAAATGTCTTCCGTTTGGTTCAGAATAAAGTGCTTGGCTTCGTAATTTCGCGTTTCCACAAAATTGGCTCTGGAGGAGTTTAGTCGAGAAGAAAAATTATATTATTAAACGAAGTAACTAAAGTGGTGAAAAATATGATATATTTCATGTATTAAATATGCAAATATTTTTAGTTCTATATCTTTGAGCTTTTAGTTCTAAAATTTAATTCTATAAAAATTACTTCCAAAACCTGATAATTTCTGAAAGTTATTTTTTAAGTAAAGTATTGTATTTAAGTAAAATATTCTTAAGAAATTTTAATATGTATTATTCAAAATGTATTATTAAATACATTTGCATGCAAATCTTTTTAAAATATTTTCGCAAATATTTTTCGACATGATATGGGCGACATAGAAATATTTTTAAAATATTTTCGTGAATTGTTTTTAAATACTTTAATCTATCTAAAAATTATATGTAATAAATAATTGTTTATACAGTAAATGATTTCTTAATCAATTAAACACTTTTCCAGTAATACAAATACTCACAAGAAAGGCACAAAATAGTCGTTGAGACTGACAATAAATTGCGTAATGATGAACAGAAACAGAACGGTAAAAGCAATGTACAAATTGGCACCAGTTTGGAAAAACTTGATAAATATAGGACCCTTAACCAGGCCACGTGATGTTCCCTCAAGACCGTCGTTCAATTTTTCAGGATCTTCGTCTTCCTCTTCGTCATCAGTGCCGCCGCTACTAGCTTCCGGAGTTCGACTCTATTAAAGAAATTTTATCTTCAGTAATATTAATAACATTTCTTTTTGTTATCTAGATATTATTTATTACTATGAAGAATCAGTTTATCAATTCCAAACCTTTAAAACAATATAAAAACAATATAAAAAAAATAAAAATTATATTGTGTCAAACCCCTCTCTCTCTCTCTCTCTCTCTCTCTTTTTCTCTCTTCTTCACAATTTTATACATATTTGCAGCACTTACTCTGTTACTTGAAGAAGAAAACTGTCGTCGTATGTTTATACTTTTTTCTAAAGATGAATCGTCAATCGCTTCATTCTCCGCTGCCAGGAGTACTCCATATTCGGGTCGATACTCTAATAAATCCTGATAATGCGAAAAGTACTTCATTTTTCCCTGTTCGAGCAATATAATGGCGTCCACTCCCTTTATATATTGCAACTGATGCGTGGCCAAGATTCTTGTTTTTCCAGCAAGATATCTCTGAATGCATTCTTGAAACAGATGCTTGCTAACATGTGCGTCAACCTGGAATTTCAAACGGAGTCTTTAATCAGAATTCATAATCAAAATTCTGCATCATGTTTAAACATATAATATTCCTAAAAAGTGGTGACTATTATTTATTTTTTATAATATTTATATAACAATTCTAGGAACATTATGTCTTATAAAGGAATTATTGTTCATCAAAAAAAGAGAAAGATCTCGCACTAATTATACAGAAAATATAAAATTATTTAATTTCAATAAAATGTGTTGTTTTTCAGTGAAGCTTATAATGTAGTGAACAATGATACAATACATTACGCCTGGAAGAGTAAATTATTAACTCGTTTGATAATCACTCACCGCGCTCAAAGGATCGTCCAGTAAGTAAATGTCCGACTGTCTATACAGAGCTCTAGCCAAATTGATTCTAGCTTTTTGACCACCGGACAGCGAGGTGCCTCGTTCACCCACAACGGTCTGGTCGCCCTGCGGAAACTGTTTGAAGTCGCGTACCAAGGCACAAGCCTTGATCACCTTCTGGTACCGTTGGCGCTCGTAGGACTGTCCGAAAAGTATGTTCTGTCGGACGGTAGCACCGAAAACCCAGGCCTCCTGACTAGCATAGCTGACGCCGCCGTTGACCTTCACTTGACCTTTCGTTAGACCGATCTCTCCGAGAATCGCGGACAGGAAAGAGCTTTTGCCGCTACCCACCATGCCGATCACCGCGTATAGCTTGCCCTTTTCTATTTCCAGATTCAGATTCTCCAGAGTGTTCTCCGATTGTTTTTCCTCCCACTTGGCAGTAACGTTGATCATGTTGATGGCCCAGTTGTTCATATTGTATATAGATTTGTTTTCTAAATAGTAATAGTTTTATTTCAAGTTAGACTGTTTGAAAATATGTTAAAGGAGTGCTGGAAAAATTGAAGCAATACAATATGTCTCATCAGATTTTTTTTTTAATTTAGGAAATACATATCTCCAGAAAGACCTTTACAAGGTTGCCGTAAGAATTTGTAATTTTATTTAATATCTTAAAAATATTATTTTATTAAAAAAATAAATAATTCTATTTTTTTAGCTTCTAAAATGTGTCAAATTTGAAATATCCTTTAAATAATTTTATATAATATCATTTATATATAATATGTTATATTTCTATAAAGTATAAATTATATGCTTTTCTGAAATTCTTTACCTTCAACAAAATTTGCAGTGTTTTTCAACAAGTCACTGGCAACAATCAATAGACCATTTGGCTTTCTGCGATCGTTGTTCTCGTCCAGATAGTCTCCACGTGAATCCACATCATCATCGTCAATGTAGGGCAGATCCGGTTTGGAGAACCGCTTCAAATCTGAATTGGCGTAGCTAGCAGACGCCTTGGAGACAACAACATTACTGCCCTGGAACTCGTCGAACATAAGGAAAGTCTGGAGCCTACGTATAGCCACCATACACTCAGCCAACTCAGCGAAGCCGCGCACGAACATGCCAGTCATAGTGTGTGCAAGAATGTTGAAATAGGACGAAACGACGAAGACCTTATCAGCAGTCAGATTGTCGCCGAACATCAGCATAGCGATGAGGGTGCAATAGAGCGCCATACGAGTTGTGAAAAGATTGAAGGTCATGTAAATGCCGCGGATGTACGAGCTCTTGGTGACCACTCGAAGTTCGAGCTTACGCGCCAGCTCCACCATAGCGCAGAATGGCTTTTCCCACGCGTACATTTTGATCACCTGCACTCCGGAAATGATTTCGTCCATCAATCGGACCCGCTCATCGGTCTTGATAGCAGTCTGGAGACGAAACTTTGATGACAGTTTGCCAGTATAAGCTAAAATCCCAAGAGTAAGAATTGATAAACATCTGCGACAAAATAGCTTGCAAAATGACATAAAAAGCCTATCCGGATTTACAATACAATATTTTACATTTATTTTCCATAAATTAAAAAAAAATAGAGTTCTAAAGGTTCTTCCAATCGACGATCGTATTTAATTTATGGGATTTATTAATCAGTTTGTGTTTCAAGTCCAAAAATAATCGACAGTCATCTGAAGTAAAATGTATAATATTTGAAATAAAATTACGTATAGAATTATTATTCCTTCTAACTTTGACCATAATTGATGCTTCTTCTTACTTACATTAATGATGATTTAAAAAAATAGCTTTTATATAAATTTATTGATGATGACGCGAAACTCACATTGGATTGGTACGACTACAAAGATTGCAGCGATGCCGATGAGGCCAGCATAGCCGATCTGCTGATAGAGAATATAAGCCACGATCAGGGCCGAGAGAGGTGCCGACCACATATGATGAATAAAGATGGAGACAAGATCGAATCGATTGACATCATTGGCCACTAGATTAACTACTTTTCCGGGTGCTGTCTCGCCCAGTGCAGTTTTGCTCAGACGCAGAGCCTGCGAAACAAAAGAAGAATATCCGTTACATAATCTGGAAATACTCTGATAAATTATATCACAGAAGAAATTTAATATATTCGATATATTCAAATATTTATATTGATAGAAAATATTTATATTGATAATAAATATTTTATACTCTAATATTTATAAAATATTTTCAAAGTATTTTATAGAAGAAAGTTTAAATTTTATAAAATAATAATTAACGAAGAAAATGTTTTTAGAATGTTTCTACGTCCACCAGATTATATTTTTTTTAATAAATATTCTAATTTGATAACACAGAAATTTATAAACAAATTTTTTTGTTACATTGTGTGTTAAAATTAATCATATTGTTTAATCTTTTAAAAGAATTTTTTATTAGGAAATTTAAAAAATTTAAAGAACTGATTTATTTAGTCTTTTGTTATATAGTTATTTCATTTCTAATCCTCTTTCTTATGTGGTGAACAAACGTTTACTTTAAAGAGCTGAACACAAACGTTCAAAATAAGACTTATAAAGTTCGTCTTACACGACTTTTACATTCACTTTTTGTTTCCTCTCACTTTATACATTATACTTTCAAATTTTTACAATTATATTGTTCCGAGTGACCAACCTTTCTGTACACCACGGAACATACAGCCACGCGAACTTTGGCACCCACATGGAAAGCGCCAAAGATCGTCTGATTGCCGCTTATCACGTATATGCCGGTTGCAATACAGATACCAGCTCCAAACCATAAAGCATTTTCATACGGTTCAACTGAATCCTTCCGGAAGTAGCGCAAAAGACCACCAAGCAGCAATGGCGTACCTAACCTACGGAATGAATTTCGCGCGTTAATACTTATGTGTCAGTATTCAATATAATGGGCATTATTATCCAAAATTCCATATCTTGAATACTAATTATAATATCCAATAATTATATTATTATACATGAGCGTAACCAGGAAAGGACAAGTGGACTGTGGCTCCCCCCCCCCTTAAATCTTAAAGAAGGAAGAAGAACAGAGATAATTACAATAAAATTATACATACGGAGGACTTATGCTTCAGTATTTATAAAAAATTAATTTTAAAAGGAAGAATTGGAGATCAATGTTATAGAAAGATTTTTTGATAATCCAAAATGAATAGTGTTATTATAAATTTAAATTCTTTAGTTTGAAGAATCAGTTACAATATGAAAAAATTAAGTAAGTAAATTAAATATATATAATTCATTTGCTAGTAAACAATTAAAATAACTAAAATAATAATATAATACAAAATAAGTCCAACAGTTTATCTATATTATTCGCCTACTCTTCCCCGTTTCCCAAAGTTTAAAAGCCCCAACTCTAATTTTCTTCTTCTTTAAACACATTCCTAGCCACATCCGTATTATATTATTATATATTAGTTATATATTATATATATTAGTTATATATTATATATATTAGTTATATTTTCATACTGTTATATTATTTGTACTGTTATATTATTACTATATTGTTATTTCTATTCTTATTATTATCTATTATTTATTATATATACAGCATACTTATAATATGTTTATAGTATATTACTGTTACATGCTTAAGCAAGAACAATAAGATATAGTTATTTTTAATTTTAGATATTTAATGTTAGGTATCTTCCTTCAAATACCTTTCCACTTTGTTTGAAATGTTATCGCTCCATGTAATATGTTTGCAAGTGATAATACGTTGAAAACAATGTTCTACATTTTTAGTCAAATGTGAATATAAAAAACATTAAGAATTTTTTTTGGATTATTTTCAATACAAAATTATTATTTCTTACATAAAAAAATTAAAGTTTAAAACATTGAGCTACCTGTATTCAATTTATCTTGAAAAATAGCTCCAATTACAAATTAAAAATCAATACTTTACTGCAATAATAAATTCGTATTATTGCAAAGTCAACGTTATTACCGACCAAATAATGGGAAAAATGTCTTCCTACGAAAAAAAATAAAGCACGATAGATTTATAAAAATCAATGATCAGTGTTTAATTTTACCTTATCACAAATTCGTTGAGAATCTGTATTATTCCCAGCATAGTGTACTCCCACAAGAATGTGCGGAAAATAGTTTTTAACAAACTCGGACTGCGTTTCCATTTTTTCGAATTTTCCAGCTCGATGTACCATCGTCTGCAAGTACACCAATGCATTAATAATAACAATTCCTATGCTTTTATAAAAGAGCAACGCAAAAAAAAGAGGATTAACTCTGTAAACATTTTTTTTCTTCCTTCTTCTTATTTTTCTCATCTTTTCTTATACATAATTTCTGTACTTACTTTTCTAATCGATCTCCGAGGAACGTCGATCTGTCGACTTTCAGTGGATCAAATAAATCTTCTATTTCTAAAACTTTCTTGTATCCTGTCTTGAATAAACTAATGGTCCACCTGATTCATGGCAATTTGTGTAAATTAGATATCATTATTTGTGTAAATCAGATAT
Organism: Trachymyrmex septentrionalis; assembly: GCF_001594115.1. Classification (NCBI taxonomy): domain Eukaryota; kingdom Metazoa; phylum Arthropoda; class Insecta; order Hymenoptera; family Formicidae; genus Trachymyrmex; species Trachymyrmex septentrionalis. The sequence continues at coordinate 2,049,990 of NW_017304269.1, read as the reverse complement.
CTTACTGCTATTAGTACCTGCTATCAAATACCTCTAAATTATAGGATGACATAACGATAAAAATATGACAGATTCGAAATTACGAGATTAAAAAATAGTATCGTGCATAATTATTTTATGGTATGACAGGCACTTTTGTTATGTTAGTTTCACAAGATGCAGTGTCACGGTTGAAGACAAGGTAAATTTGCATGAAGATAAGAAGTAATTTGAGATAAAAAAATCAACCTTGAAGTATACATCACCCGTTATTTCAATTCGACTGTTTTGTATTTTAATAGTTATTAATGTAATAATTGTGTTTCAGACATTAAATATGAATTAAAAAGTTGAAATAATATGTTAAATATAAAAACTTCAAATACAAGAATATTTACAGATGCCTAAATATTTATTTAAATCACTAAACTTTTAAATATAATATATTGTATAACTTCGAATGTATGCGGAAGATTGAAGTAAGATAATACAGAATAACAGGAGTAATTGTGATCAATTGAGAGCCTGCACTTTAGTTAACTCTTTTGATGTTTAATGTCCACGATACATATAAAAACGCAAGGCAATAAGACGTAAGCAGTAAGCGAATCGGCCAATCACAGTAGAGAACGTAAGGTTATATTGTTTTTATGTGTTTCTGGTTTAATCCACACAGAAAGAATGATTTTGTTGAAGTTATCTAAAAATTTAGCTGGAAACAATTCTGAAAATAATGTTGTTCAACCATAAAAATAATCAGATAGAAATCTTAAGCGTGATGAGCGACGCTGCAAAAAATTTTGACATTCTAACAACCAATTCGAACATACTGTATAATTA
>NW_017304269.1:2006456-2049071 GCF_001594115.1 Trachymyrmex septentrionalis | reverse complement strand
ACTCCTATTTGTGTCCTATAACTTCTTCGACAAAGTTTATATATATATATATATATATCTGCTCAATTTTTAAATACTTTATCAGAAGTTCTTTTCGTACAGCTATAGCTATCAATAAATCTTAGGATTTGAAAGAAATCTTTGGATATTCAATTAGAGAGAGAGAGAGAGAGAGAGAGAGAGAGAGTCGAATATCCAAGACTTATGACTGCTAAGGAAGACACCAAGTAAAGAAAAAGTCAAAATAATAATTTTTGGTTACAAAATTTGATTGTTTATTGATGTTTAAGCACCAAAATAAATCATTTTGATATTTTATTGACTAATGTGTGTTTCTTGGACTCCTCCATATTCCACAAATGATAAAGAAGAATCTCGGAAGAAAACATGATGACTCAGAAAAATTGTACAACTCACCACCAAAGTAATACTGACACGATGCTCGCCTTCTCCCTCGGATTCGGCTTCGATTTGATTTTTGTTGAATCCATCGGTCTTTACACGCGGCATTAACTTGCCGCGAGCTGCCACTTCCACGATTGAAAACGATCGATTAATTTATTCAACTTAGATCAACTAGTTAGATCAACGATTATTAACACTTCAAGATTTTTGTTTGCTATTGAATAATGACTCTTTTTTTCATAAACAACAAACGAAACAAGAATTTCTTTACTATTTTAAGAATCTTATAAAGTCTCCTCTTTGATTATATCACAAGATTATCGACAATATAAAGATTCTTCTCTTAATCCTCATAGATTGTCATCCAGTATAATTAACAATCTCTTCACGCAATCGTAATTAGACTGAAATGAACACTTCACATATCTCGTTGTATCAGCTATTTACAAATATCACTATTTTCCATGATTAATCAGTGGATTTAACTGTTATCACTAATTCTCAAAAAAGTCTTGTTATAGGCAGAAAAGATATCAGTCATCGACACTCATGTAAACATCTTTCGCTCCTTGAGATCTATTATCAAGTGCCTCCTTGTAGTTTTCAAAATGTTCGTGAATCTAGAAATTGTTATAAGTAATTATTATTATCTGTTAAAGACATCAGTTACATGATTGTAATTAGAAGTATTAGAATTATTATTACTAGAGAAAAGTCGCCGATATCTGCTGACATAAATCTTTTAAAAGAACACTTCCTTATTTCTTAGAACTAACTATTACGTTTTATCAAATGATAAAAAAATAATAATAATAAAATGATCTGTTTAGATGACTAAAGAGAGTAAAAACTCATAATTCATATATTTGTGACTTGTTTCTATTTCTATACAGAAACAGCTAAAACCGAATTCTATAAATGTGAAAATAAAATTTGTACAATTTTCTTTTGCAAATCGTATAATTTAAATAATAGTGGCTATATTATTGATAACATTATATTTATATTAATAATAGTGGCTATATTATTGTTTAATATTATAGTTTTATATGTTTGTAGTTTCATAAATCAATTTTATTTATATTTTTTCTTTTTTATTTTTTTATGATACGATCTGGAATAAAAAATTGAAGTGTGGCGTAAACCAGTACATCTATCTGTAGAACAGACCATATAAGCTACTTAATCTTTGTAGTATTACGTAATTGGAGCTGAAGGCAATCGTATTTATGAGAAAAAAACTCTCAAAAAAGAAACTCTTGCGTTATATCTTTCAAACCAATAAAGTAGGTGTGCATTATTATAAATTAACAAAAACGTTTTATTGAAGTAAACAGTTCCTAAAAAATCATATATACATTCATAAATATTTTGTATAGATGATTTCTATTAAAAAAAAAGAATGGGAATATGTGACATTGCTGTCTACTGTGTCAGTTTTGGGGCCTGTTGACAAATATTCGTTTTTTATTATCTTACAAAAAAAGTTAATTATTGCACAATTGAAAACAACATTGTAAAAACTGCTGTATTATCTAATTGAAAACATTTCTTAGTTTGTATTATTATCTTATTTATTTTATCTAAGAAATATTGTCCAAGCTAAAGTAATATCGGTAACCACCCTCTATTTAAAGTTATAATTAATCATTATTATTACATAATTATACAATATTATTAACAGTAATTAACTTTATTATTTATAATAATAAAATAAATCTTAATAATAATTAATAATTTTTTTTTAATAATAATTATTTTGCATAAATAATAATGTTCGAAAGTAACAATTTGTTTCTATTGATTTTTTACTATTACTTTGAAGAGAAGTTTTTACAACTTTAAAAATAATTACGACTTACTGAATCTTTTTCTTCCTTTACTAGTGAAAATTGGTCTTTTTGCAGTTCCATCTATTGCCGTAGTAGGTAAAAAAACGTGTGCGCATTGATAACTGACAAGGTCTGCTTTAATGAAATGAGAACAATTAACTTATCGATCCAGGATCCATATGATTCTTCGGGTACGTGTTTGGTATCTGCGTTTGAAAAGAGAGTCTGTATCATTTGTGCCTCCACCGTCCCCGCCTTATCTGGCTGCACGCAATTTATTTGCCTGCTGTGTCACTTTCCCAATAACACAGAAGGTCGTACAATTTTAACGTTATACTATAATTAACATAATAACTAACACAATATCTAACATAATAACGAAGTTGATACGCTAGTCATTAATTAGGCGCCAACCGTATGTCTTTTTATTCGTAAATTATACATAAAATTGAAGAAACTGGAACTAAAATTAAGTTACTAAAAATTCAAAAATAGAAGAAAATCAAAATTAGAATCAAAAATAAAGATTAGGATATTGACAACAGAAAATATTGAAATAACAAATTCTTTGAAGAGAGAGGAGGAAGAAAGAGAGAGAGAAAAAAATATTGGGAAATTTCAACATCAAAGTCAATATCCAATATCCAATATCATTCTGATATCCACAAAATTCTAAAAATATTTGAAAAACTGATTAGATTATTAGAAAATTAAATTTAAGGAATAATATTATAGCATCTGTAAGAAATAATATTATTTCTCTTTCTCTCTCTCTCTCTCTCTCTCTCTCTCTCTTTCTCTTCTACATATGTTATTTAAAACATGATACAGCAGACAAATAATATTTTACTGTCAAAGTTATTAATGTGCTATCAAAGTTCAACTAATTTATTAGTTAATTTTTTATATTAATTAATAAAATTTAATATGGCACAAAAATTATAATCTTAAATCATTAAAGATTGTAATTTTCCATATTGGTTTGTAATTTAGTACTATCCGATTATATTATGTAAGTACAGTATGTAAGTACGGAAGTACTTATTTTTTACATAATTCAGTGTAAGAATGAAACGTTTTTTCCTTGTATTGTATTTTAAATTTGTTATATCTCAAAATTAAAAAATCATACCAATCCGAAACAAAATGCATTTTAAAACTAAAAATTAATGCTTTCGCGCGGCATTAACAAAATTTAGAAAAAAATTGATGTTGATATTACAAAACGTCATAGACTCTCGAAATCGAAATTTTTGTCTTGTTTCTCAAAATTGTGTTACCCAAATTTCGACGGATTTGTATTCAGCAGGCACAAATACATTGGAAATGAATATTCATACTCGTGTTGCAAAAAAAAGTGAAAATTTATCAGACAGTGTAATTATTCAACTATTTCAATGAAGGCAATTATTTAGTAACATACTGCACAAAAACATCGTTATCAAAGTTCTTTCAGATTGATGTCTTTCTTCATGCGGGAAAATCGACATTTTACTGACAAGTATCGCTCAGAGGAAAAACCATTTAATACTTTGACGCGTAAGAAAAATAATACAGAGTTTATCGGTCACTGACCGGACGATCTATGACTATGCTTCACACGTAAGGAATAATAGCGTTAATAAAATACGTATAATAGATAAAGATCATAACATATGAAGTTTGTTATCTTTATTATGTTTAATTAAAATATATTATTTAATTATCATAAATTAAACTAATCTTTTGAGAATTACGTTCCTGTTATGGCTCGAAAATATACTTAAAGCTGTTATTTACCATACAAAACTGTTTCGGAGAGCATTTCTTTACGCGTAATTAAATGGTTTAATTTACATTTACATAATACAATTTAATCCTTTTATGCTCGTTTCTACCAATGTAAATTAACTTTAATTTCAATTCATAAAAATAAACTTATTATCTCTAAGTCTATAAATTAGAAAAAACTGAAAAATATTAGAGTTAATCTACGTTAAACAAAGTGTCATAAGACTACAAATGTAAATACACAACCAAGTAATGAAAGCCTCAATGATCTGGATTTTAACGCTTAAATAATATTTTCAGTGATAATATTTAATGTGAATTTATACACATATTCACAGTTCTGTAATCTACATTATTGGAAACGAGCAATTATATTTTTATAGGAAAAAGATTAAAAGAGGCAATTTTATTTCCTTCAAGACTGAGCTACAGCACAAATTTTTGCTCCTCTGAATTTATAATATCAGTTTTTTGTTACATAATAGCGAAGCATTCAAGAATTCACCAAAAGAAACCTGTTCAAATTTTCAATCATCATTTTGGATTATATTAAATCTAAAATTTACTGAACTTATTTCAAAATACTTGTGTATGTGAATATGTAAAATAAATCATGATACTTTCCTAAGAATTTCGACCAGCGTCTAAAGCTACATCAACTTACAATGCTGCACAGACTTACTGTATAAATTCGCAGGTCTGAACTGAAAGGAAAGGCGAAGTAACGGTTGTTTCACCGAAGCGTCGACAACCGCGAAAATATTTAAAAAGCAAAATATTTACAAAATAAAAAATATATAATGCCTATATATATAATGCTTATTTATGTAAAATATATGCACGTACCTATATAAAAATATGTAAATATAATACGATACCAATTGTGAAAATGCTGTATTTGGTATATACGTACTGTGAGAATCTTGATGATTCAATTTATCAAATAATTTATTAAAATATTTTTAATATTTTTGCATAGTCCAAAAATGATTCTACTGATCAAAGGAAGGAAGTGAATGATAAAAAATCTCCCGTTCACTGTATCAAGAGTATCATGAATCACGTGTGAAGCATGTTATCCTTTTGCATTGGCGTTTTCCAGAATGTGATATACATAGCGTGATGATAACGGGATGATAAGGCTATCCGCGTGAGTGAAAATCATTGTAAAGAGTAATTAGATTCAATAATTAAAATTTCAATACAGGAAAGTACAAAGTCGAAACATCGGTTTGCCGATCTACAGTTTGCGTCGTATTTTGAAACAAAATTCTATTTGAAACTTCTCGCATTCTTCTTCTCTCGTATATATGTGCATAAATATACATATATATTTCAGTATATATTCTATATACATTACTTATATATGCATAATATAACTATAATTTAATTATATATGCTTACTTTTATATTATTTGTATACATAATATAAATTTAATGTTCAAATCTAATTTTATGCATGTTTATATATAAATTGAATAAAAGTTTATTTTATATTTTGATTCTCCAAATATTTTTTTATATTATATATATAAAATTACAAAATGATCAATAAAATTCATTGCGAAAAAATCGGTTTCTTTCTGAAGTATCTAAAACTTTAGCTAGATACAAGTACAGTTTTAAAAATAAATTTTGGACTATCTAAATAATTGTATAGAAGTTTCAAACTGGTTGCTAAAATGTTACAATTTTTTTCAGCATTGCTCATTATACTTGATTTTCGTACATTAATTATTTTGATGGTCCAACAAAATTTTCAAATCTGTCAAAATCTTTTCTGTCTGAAAAATAAATCCTTGAGTTTCTCTCTTATATTGTAATTATTTTATCACATCGAGGCTTGGTTCAATGGAATTAAAATAAATGTTAAATACATTTGTAAATTATTGCAACAAATGTTTCCTTTAACATGCAAATGATAATCAAAAATTCCTTCGTCACAGGCGATGTAATGAAGTGTTCCACATTAAAAATCTTCCGCGGGGACAATGAAACAGGTGCAAGGCTGAACCATGGACTTTGTATGCGCTTTACATCGACACGGTTACTTTGAACGACTTATGTCACAACATTTATCACGCGTTATTAGGAAACCATTGTTCGTGATGACACGACAAATAAACGTTACGTCGATAAGAATTTACTTCAATATACAAATCGGTTTGCATCAATGAGTCACAGTGAAGTATGTGTTAAGAAAAAGTAATGAAGAGATAAAATAAAAGAAAGAAACTGTTAATTTTTAATCAACATATGAAGGAATATTGACAAATAATTACGATTACAAAGAGGCCGTTGTCATGTTCTTAAACGCTACGCGCGAAATGTAGCAACTTGTTGCAAGAAACAATACGCGTTATGCAAATCCGATTAACGTGTGCGTCAAGGCGAAATGGCAAAAAGTTTCCTCGAGACATTTAATGGAGTCGCGTCGCCTGATAAGCGCTTGTGTCAATCGTGAATAATGCAAAGCGTAAGTGGCATTTCCAATAAATTTTTAGGAGTGAGATCTAGATAGTAAGAATCATGCTGCTCATCATGTAATCATGTAAATCGTGACATCAATGCACAGCTTGAAATGTCTTTGAAAATAATACTACAGTGTGAGTGCAAAAAATATTCGTACAAAATTTTTTTATAAGAAAGCTTTGTCTATTAATTATAGAAAATAAACATTAATTAGCAATTTTATACGATGAATATTTTCAGACATAAACAAACAAGCTTCGTTGTATTCCTAACTTTAGAAGCTAAATTTCCTGACAATATAATTTTTAATTTTTAATTCCAAACAATATAATTTTTAATTTTCGCTTATTTTTAAGATAATACATTTTCTATAATTAATAGATGGTTTTTTATAGATATAATTTTGAGAAATACATACAGTCTACTTTATTCTTTATGAATAAATTGTTAATTTCTTAGCAAGAAATGACCGTCAATTAAACGTCGAATCGAATTGATGTTGAAATCGTATCGATATGTATGTGGATTCAACATCTCAATCAATCAATTCAATAAATCGTATCTCGCTGGATAATGTTTACTCTTTAAAAATATTTTTTTAATATTTTCTTTATATAAATACTTTTTGCACTCACACTGTATTTTATATCACAATAATTACACAATAATGTACATATATTTGAATACATGTTATTAAAAACAGACAGCATGTGCAATTATGTTGAAATTTAATAATTCATAAATAATTCAATAAAGATGATGAAAAAAATTCTTATATTAGCTCATATTTTTAAGAATTATTCATATTTTAAATTTATGAAAATTTCTGCAAAATACCTTAAATTTTTTCAGATTTTTTTACAAGTTTTCTTTACAAAATTATAAAATATATAAGAAATCTTAAAAATTTCAAATTATTTCAAAATTATCATAGGTATTAAAAAATTTTAATAAAAATGCTATCTTTCACTTCGAAAAAGTGTTCTAATTTTTATAAAAGGTCTAAGAAATTTTTCGAAACAGAAAAGTTTTGAAAAATTCTATAATTTGCATAACAATTTTAAAATTTAAAATATTTCAGAGAGAGAGAGAGAGAAAGAGAGAGAGACAGAGAGAGAGCATCCACATATATAAAATTTTTTTTTCAATAATTTTAAGAAATTTTGAAATCTATATAAAAGTTATATAAAAATAAAAAAAAATGTCAGGATCGAAATTATAAGAGCACATAATTTCTATTTCTTTATTTCTTCATTGAAGGTTATTGAATGATACCGGCTTAGTTTAGAGTTAGTTTAGAGGCTTAGTTATATTAGTAATATTATTATTATCTCAAGCATTTTTTATCTACTATATGTGAAATATAGCTTTCATGGATTAATCCAGAAGCAAGTGCATTAAAGCAGTTGAGTCTGAATAAACTCCGCGGAAGAACAACAGCATGTATAGTTGAGCTTTGCTATGTGTTAGATCAATGGTTAAAGAAAGAGTAATTGGCGGGGTCGTGGACGAGGAGTTATATAATGTGACCGTTTCTTTAATAGAACCACGGCATGCAGAACCGTTCACACGGCATGTCGCAGAATCGTTCACCAGACAGAGCCGTAAACCAAGTAGACTGTCGCGTTCCGAGAATCCCCGCAAATTCAGTAGCAATTAAAAATTTCGCAAGTCGCGGCAATTGCTGTGATCTGAAATGGATATTTGGATTGTTCTTAAGATGAGGTGCGCTTAGCATAATTTATTGAATTACACTTTAGTGACAATTTTTTTTTCAGAATTTTTTTTATAATTTTTTAGAATTTTTATATAAATTTCAGAATTTGTAAATAATTTTATAACTTTTTGAAAAAGTTCTCAGATTTTTTCAACTTTTTATTATATTGGAACATTTTTTAAAAGTGTCGAGAAAGTCTCACATATTTTTTTCTAGAATTTTGCATGTATGTATATGAATTAATTCTAAAATTTTTAAGATTTCTCATTTTATAATTTATAAAATCTTATAAAATCTGAAAAAGTTGAAGTATTTTTCAGAAATAATAGAATAAGAAATTATAAAAATTTTAGAATATTTTAGATAATTAATATAAGAAATTCTAAAAAAACATGTAGACTTTCTTAATATTTCTGAAAAATATTTCAATTCGTATAAAAATTCTGAGGAAACTTTTCAGCAGCATACTACAAATGTAAGTACAGTTTCTCAAATCTTAATTGCGTTTTCATTAAAATTTATCTTCTACTTTTTATTTTCAACATAGATTAATTGTAATTTTTTATGTCCACATTTCTATCAATGTAGATTAAATATAATCTCGGTTTATAATAAGCAAGTTAAACTGAAATTAAAGTCTGTTGTTGATAGAGGAAGATAATTTTGATAGAAATAAAAATAAGTATTATAGATTAATTTACTCTTCTTTTTTAACGATTCTAAAAGTTAAAATTAAGGGGAAATGAAGTATGATTCATATTTAGCTCGATTCCTTTTTTGTTTCCTTATTTGACTGTTTTTTTTAAATCGATTCTTATGTACAAATGACTATATATATGTGTACGTATTTCTGAAGTAGCCAAATTATTTTTGCACGTGAATGGCCATTTTTTTGCACGCCTCTGTTCCTGAAATAGATTAAAATTTATAATTCTTCTCCTCTCTCTCTCTCTCCTCTCTCGAATCATGAATCGGTGATTCGAAAGAGGATTCACTCGAGTAAAACATCGATCATCTCGAACAAGAAGGCTCTCATATAAACATAAATATATGCATTTTCTTTTGACATTACAAAAACAGCAAAAACTGTATGTAAGAATAATATGATAGAACAGCGTCGGAAGTTATTTACAATTGATTCAATACCTAAATACATTGTTCAATCCGAAAGAACCGTTTATAAACCGGGTAGATGTTATTTGACACTACTTGAAGTGGAATGTAAATAAACATAGCAAACATGAGAAATATCTCGAAGGATATATGGACGTGTTGACGAATAGCAATATTTATCATATTTTAAATCTGTCGGATCTAAAATACATGTTTCAACACTTAATATTTATCGGATATCATTAAGCTAAATATTGTAAACTTAATTTCTAGTACTTTCACAGAAACATGCTTTATATAGTTTATACTTATATTTATGTAAATATAATTTAAGTTTATAATTGTAAATATAAAACGTTATAAAAACAGAAAATAAATTTGCAATTTCTAACTTAACAATATCCAGTTATCAATTCAATATTAAATAAAATGAGAATTTGTTTATTACAACAATAATCAAATTATTTTCATTCCAGTAAAAAAAATCAAATAAAATGATTTAAAAAAGATTTATTCGCGAATGCGTTCTTCCGAAAATCTAAATCCATTTCAATACCTCATGCATTCATTTATAGGAATTGCATGAAATACGTATTTTCTATGTCTTTAAATCCAAAAATAAATTTTGTTTTTAAAAATAAATACTGCTCAATTCAAAATTTTGGATAGAAAACACAATTTTTAAATACACATTCAATAAACTAAAAATTTCAATTCATTTTAATCCATTCTCGTTTACTGAGATTTTATATTTGTCAACTTCATCATTATTGATTATTTTGAATTATTTCATTAATTTGTATAAAATTTTCTCGTTTAAACATCACATATTTCAGTACTGTAGCAAAGATGACCTCTCGATTAACGTATCACTATCAGAATCGAATGCGCTTTGTAATTGAGCGTCGTTAAAAAGACAATTAAGAAAAAAATTAAATGCATCAAGACAAAGGCGTGTTGTGTGTTAATAATTCTCCACTGAAGTTTAACTCGTGAGACGTTAAGGTCAATTGTTCAACGACGCAGAATACGTAATCTTTACTGAAACACAGAGTCCGATCATGACTCACTGTGTTTCATGCGACGAGCGAGCCTCTACAGCGTTACAAATATATATATATATTCTCGATTTTTCTCGGTATTTACAGAGAACAGTCTCCCAACTTTTTTTTTTCTCTTCGATATTTGAATATCCAACTAGTATTGAAATGCTGTTTATTGAACAAAAATAAGTTATTAATTATTAATTATTAATTCCAGAGTAAATAAAATTTTAAAGTAATCCAATAAAAATCTTAAAAAGCTGTGAAATGTAACAAGAGCGATTTTATCAAGAAGAAGAATCGAGAAATATGAATGTGAGAATATGGAGTTCTTGAAAGAGTCGAAGATTTCAAAAACTTTTGTAATCTTATTCGCAATCGAGTTCTCACGACAATTGTTCATGAATCAAGATAATTGTTCTCATAAATGTCTTTCCGCATATGAAGAATTACGAAAGAATCCAGAAAAAAGAGCTAAAATATTAAAACCAGAAAAAATTATAGACGCTGAATAATAAATGGATAGGCAACTCAGACAGGCGCGATATGCATAGCAAACAACTCTGTATCAGCTTATCAACATTTAGAAGCGATCACGTGCGATTCTAATGTGTGAAGGCCAGTGAGTTTTAGTGGCTCATAGAATCGTTTCGAATATACATAGATTGTCGCCTAATCTGCGAATTGAAATAATAAAATAAATTAAAATAATAAAATTGAATAATAAAATGCTATGAAAGAAAAAAAATGTATTTTCTAGGTAACGTCAAGACTTCCGACAGTTCCAAATTTAAAATTCTTAGAAACTTCGAAATGATTTGAGATTTCCATTGTACACGAGAAGATTTTGCTGAGATATCTAAAAATTTAGCTAGATAGATTTGAAAATAATTTTGTTGCACTATTAAAATAATTTTGTAGGACACTCAAGTAATAAACAATTCCGATTTGAGCGCACTACATAATTATTTTGATTTATGGTCTAAGAAAATTGTTTTCAAATCTGTGGCTAGTTGAATTTTTAGATATCATGTTAAAATCTTTTTTTTTTCGTATACATATGTACAATAATTTTGTTTCCAATTAAAACAAGTTTCTAAGAGCGTTGAATTTTTAACATTTCGAAAGTCTTGAGAATTTTAAGACTATCTTAAAAATGTTTTTCCTTCGCACTCTCTTCGTTATTTCAACTTGCGGATTGACAATTTTTAAGAATTTTGAACTTATATATAACAGTATTTATTTCTTTAATATCTTCCTTTATATAAAAAAATAAAGATACCGAATAGACAGAAATAAATTAGAAAAAAATTAATATCTTTTCCTCGAGCTTTTTCTCAATTATATAACTTTCGTAACCTTTCAAATGGAAAATTGCAAAGAAAGCTTCGAATGTCGCGATCGTTTTTCTGCGAAGTATATTCATGGAAATTTTCATGCAATTAGATATATTTATCATAGATACAATAATCTGCAAAGCACATAGTTTTGTTAAACAATTTTGTTAGACTTTTAAAATAATATAGCACATGCAAACTAGAGCTGTTTATTATACTTGTGTCCTATACAATTATTTTAATAATTTAACAAAATTATTTTTCTCTTTTTATCTAGCTAAATTTTTAGATACATATATTTCAACAAACTTTGTTTTTCTTTTCATGCTATATAATTTTCTAAATAATTTTCTCAGAGGCACGACGCAGAAAAATTCAAAGATATTAAAACGTGCCAAAAATATTAAAACTTCATTAACAATCATTATTTTAAATTATTATTATAAAAACAAACTTACTTTATTTTTTGTGAGAGTTGTTGATTGAAATATATATTTGAATTAATATAGAATTATATCTTTAAGTATGTACAAGCGTATTTCTTAACTTATTCACTTCTGTAATTTATTTGATCATCTTTTTAATTTATTCAGTCATCATAGTCGAAGCCTTTTGCGATTCAGAAATGGTGTATAAATTTAAATTAAAACATTTAAATAAAAATATCCAAGTGTTTTTATAATGATAAGCACTTTAACATTATGAAATGCCAAAGAAGCTTAATATCAATACAATGTGAGCATTCCTCCTTCTGGTGTTGACGTGCATCGCGCAGGATATCTTGAGACACTCGGTGGACGATGACGCGTTCAAGATGTATTGAGACGAGCATGAATATCATTTGCAAAGTGACTTGACTCGCGACGTAATCTTGTCATGACGTAAAATACACGTTGAACGGAAGATACCTAGCAGAAACGAGCTACGCTCGAACAACGACTATGCATAACTACGAGCGTAATTAATATACCGGGTGTTCCAAACCAGATGTTCTACATTTTCCAATCGATATAATAGCAATAACAATTAGTAGCAATAGTAACAATAGTAGTAACATTATACAAATAACGTTATAACAAATAAAAAATAAAAGTCCAAAACGATCAAACTAGATCTTTAATGCTTAAACAATTCCATAATTTGCATATAATTTCTGTACAATTTTAATAGTAATAGTAATAGGAACAATAGTAAAATGAATAATAATAATAGTAATATTGATTAATAATAAAAGAAACTATTATAGTAATGTTAATCATTCTGACAATAATAATAATTGGTTACCTTATTTTATAAAAAAAGAAAATAATTTTTTAAATATTTCTGTTAACTATAGATATTATTTATTATGTTAAAGACCAATAGATGGAGATAGATAATATGTACTAAGCGCTTCATTTCTTAAGAATATAATTTCCTAAAAAAATTTAGAGTTGATTTCTCCAAACCTCTCCAAGTATAAAAAGTAAAGAAACAAAATGTTTTAAATTATCCTTCCTCATTTATTTTTGCATCATAATTAAAACCGTATTGAGATTTAAGAGTATCAAAGAAGAAAGAAAAGTTATTTATTTAGAAAAGAAAGATCGTCATATAATCTAACATATAGCGGCGAGAAATACTAACAAATTACGAATTCGGATCTTCTGGTAAATAAATATCTGTTTCTTATTAAAATTCGTTTTTAAAGTTTAATAATTTCATATATAGGCATAAATATGTAAAACTGCATTATAAAAGTCTATAATAATTAAATTTATACACATTTTATGCAATTAAGATTTATAGTGCAATGATTTAGAATGGTTTATATATTTTATTAAATTTATATCATGATTGGGTATACCGTATATAATGTATACCGTATATAATATAAAGTACGCTCTGAATCATTACTCCGCGATTCATAGAGGAGAAATGTGCCGGAGTAGTAAGGCAAGAAATGACAGAATTATTTTTGGAAGACTCCACGGAAATTGAGGATTAATAATAGGGACTGATCCACCTCATCATTCTCAAGCACCGCAGATGTTGCTCGACCGGTTGAATTCCCTGTTTAAGCTTGTGTTGTACTCACTTTATTCTTCCTCGTCACACATGCGAGTGGATTTTTCACCTTGCTCCTGCTCACAAATTCATCACGCACAAGATCGCACGCATACACACGTACAACAGAACAGCGAGGAAGACGACTCGTCGCGACGACGTCTGCGCGGGTACTGAGTCCGCAATGAGCGTCGCACTATTCTTGCTACATCACGTGGCCTAATCAACCGTTCTATCGAAGAACTAGGGGATGCCTAACAATTGCGATTGAAAAATGAGAGGGGGAAAACCCTCTACTGGGGTCGAGGATTTAATCCCGGTTCGAAGAAAGTCCTGCTGTTTACAGATAAAGAACAGTGACCTTCATCGAATATAAAATTTAACTGCTCCTCTCTATCTTCTCTCTTCCTACAGTATTCTTATCAACAATTTATAATATGTAATTGAATGCCAGACTCCACTCTATGTTAGTTTTTAAAATTGAGAAGGTCATAGCCAGTAGACATATTATGATAATTAAGCATATATATCTGAATCGATATCGAACGCAGTTCAAATCAATTGTATCAAATAAAAAGAACTCTGTAATCATCAATAAATTAATAATTTACACAGAAAAGTAAGTTTAAACAAGATGTCCCAAACCTGACGGAAATAAATAAATATACGTGAAATTATTCCTTAAAATTTAAAAATTAATTATTTTTTCGCGAACCATTAAAAATAAAGACTTATATACTATGAATTTGTAGAGTCGCATAAAATAATAATTCATTTTCTGTGAAATTCATTTTCTCTGAGACATTCTATAGGCATCCTGTATTAAATAAATAAATAATCAAATAAATAATTGATTATAGGTAGTTGAAATAAACCGCAATGAATAATCTAATAAATATTTTTATTGCTAGTGTGTTACTATATTAATTAAAAATAGATTCGGCGGCGGATTTCAATTTATATCATGCAAGATTTATTTGTTTAAGTACTTTTAACTAATCTAGAGGATTTAATTTTCGAGTAAATACATCTCATAGAGCCTTCGATCCTGCTCATTACAGAAATTCGGAACAAAGTTGATTTCCACTATTTCCTTAAAACCTTCTCCCAAAGTTGGCGGTTCATAATTTTTCCTGTACACAGAATACGAAAATTTTGATATTGTATCTAATAATTAGACTCCTGAACTAGCAGCTATGTTGATATCGTGATATCGTAAACGAGAAATAACAAGTTTCTTAACGTCATTTATATAGACAGAGAATTTAGATAAAATAAAATAATAAGCTCGTTTTAAAACACTCGTACAAATGGATCGAAACGATCCTTATCCCTTCTGACAGTCAGAAAATAATCTTCAAAGCTTATTTATACATATTTTCACTTCATGTACTTTTTACGATTATTTACCGATTGTTGAAAGGAGGAAGACAAGGATAGTTTCGGTCCATTTTTTATAAGTATTTAATATGTTTTAAGGCAATTTTATTATTTTATTTTATCCGAATTCTTTCTCTTTTAGGTACAAATAGCATGTAAGAAACTTCAACGTGTCATTTCTCGCTCATGACATCACGTTCCAATATGGCGCACTAACTGATTAAAGTCCGATTGCACCAACGTTACTTTGACTTTAAGCGAAACTTAAAACTCGCTCTGTCTCATTTTACAGAAAAAAAGAGACAGAGACAGAGAGAGTTTTAAGCCTCACTTAAAATCAAAGTAACGTTGGTGTAATCGGGCCTAAGAGTCTTAAACGTGTTAATCGAGTGACAAATCTTTTTTTTATCAAAATCAAACTATCTTATCTATTGTTTACTTTTCTTATGTTTCCAATTAAGTTCTAATAGTTTGGCAATAAATAGAGAAAACTCTGCGTCCTAATGAAAGAAAACTCAAAACTATGATCATAATACAGAATTTTAGGAAAATGCATGAATATATATATATCTAAATTTCACTTACATATAAGAGTGTATAATAATGTCGTTGATTGGAACGTGGCTTGGATCAGTCAAATCGCGAAACTGCAATGCAATAATTCGACTAAAGACTTTCCGAACATTCCTTCGTACGATGATAGTTGATTTCCGATTATTACCTTATTATTATGTTTAGCGTGTTCTAGACTTGTCGTCATGACAAAACATCTGACCGGAACGTTGCACTTCTTGGCTACCTCCATATATCTCTCTCTCGAAACTTTGTCAGGATTAGTATTGTCTATAACTACACTTTTTCTTTCATTCAAATATTGTTGGACTGCAGCAATACACTTCTGCCAGCTGCCTAAAGTATCTCTGTTGACATATCCGTATTCCTTTAAATGATTCTTTGTAAAATGTGATTTTCCGGAGCCCGGGCTGCCGACCATAAGTATCATCTGTTAATGAAAGAATAAAATACGTATAAAATGAAATTTTATTGCAAATTATATCATAATTTTAATCATAATTTTAATTAAATAATCACTTTTTAAATTTCTCAATGTTTAATGTTTAAAAAAACTTTAAATGTAAAAATTGACATCAAAAGTGTATTATTACCTCTTGCTGTTTGAGTGTTAATTCCGCGTCCGCAGGTTTGCATATGTCGGTTTGCGATAAATTTTTTGGATTAAACTTAGGTAACTCATAAGGTGGTGCTTTACGTTTTAAAAAGTGTTCTTCAGGCGTCTCGAATTTGACATCAACATTCAACGCCATTAATCGATCCACGCTCGAGTGATCTTTCTTTTTTCCTGGGGCCCAGTTCTTCGGCCGACCAGCGGCATCACCGACGTAAAATGATTTAGCCTTGTTAATTGTGATACCTCCATTTTTCTACAGTTACATAAACGTGGAATTATTGTAAATAGAAATTAGACAAGAAATTAAATAAAATATTTATAATTAACTAATAATGATAAATAACTTATAGACTTAGAATTAGTTTTATCTTAATAATGAGAAATGAATTGACAATAAAAAAAAAAAGAAAAAATTCTTAGAAAGACTTTTATATTTTAATTCTCTTTGTAAACATTCTAAAATATTCATAATATTTAATATTATTTTATATATTTAAAAAGATTTTATGTACCTCTTTTTCCAGAAATTCCCACATACCAATTGTTGGCTTTCTATAAATGCTCTTTCCCACAGCAATAAAAACCTACAATATGATGCATAAGTGAAAACATTATAATTTATGAATTGAAAATTATAATTATGATTATACTATACTTGAATGGGAACGCCGATTTTTTGTACTACTTTCTCGATCTTGCCTTTGAAATCACTGATTTTGAATTTTCCAGTGCTAAGGCCTGCTTGATTTGTAAAGATCACTATTTTGTATCTGTTCATATGAAGCTGCTTCAATTTTCCAGGTACATCATGATAGAGCAACTGCCAATCGTTACAGTCCTTTGGAAACACCAAACCAGATTTAGTTCTTATTAAAGTACCATCCATATCATATGCAGCCACCTAAAAGCAAAATTCATTTTTAACATTAGTATTTATAAAAATCTTATTAAATATATATATATACATATGTATATGTAAAATATATATATATATGTATATGTCTATGTCTATGTAACGAATTTAAAATTCACTGTATTTTTTAATTAATTATACTATTCAAGAATGTATTAAATAAATCTTGTAATTGACAATTAAAATTACTTTTGGTCGGTTTTGAACAGATGGTGCTGTATAAATTAACAATTTTCCATTGTCCACACTGTCCCACTTTGCAGATGTATTTGAGCTTTCAGTGCTCTGCTCAGATGTGCTAGAACCAGTACTGAATGTTTTCTGATCAATATGTATACCATTCGAAGGTGATCTTTCTTCCTCTTCTCTGTCATTCTCAGATTCTTCGGAGTGGTTATCAGAGCAATTATCTGACCTCAACATTTTTGTTTTGCCCTTAGTTTCTTCTGTCTCTGATTCATACAATCTCTTCCTTGATGCAAAGTTGTTCACACTTGGAGGTGGATTGAATTCTATTTCAAAAGCATGCTTGCCATAGAGCAGCTCTAAGCGATCATTGTGTCTGGCTACAAATTTCACATCCTTCTGAGTTTTAAATCCATTAAAACCACAGGCGTGGGAGCCGATTTGTTGAACTGTGACGATAGCCTCTATATAGTTTGCACATAGTCGAACTGTTGAAAGCAGATTAATGTATTCATTTGTGCTAACAACTTGCAAAATATAGGGATAAAATTGCATTAAATAATCTTCAAAAATCTTTCTTTATTCTAACATCTTTTCATTTAAAACAAACGAAATAAATTAAAGGTCTACAAGCCAAAGCTAAATATTTATACTAAAATTAATAAACAATAAAACTCATATATAATAATAAATGTTTTAATCTATATCAGATTATTACCAGTATTAAATAAAATGATAATTATTGCAATATAATATAAAAGTTAAATGGCAGTTAAAAATGTAAAATTTAAAACAGTATTAAAACACTCTTATCGATTCTAAACATCATGAAAAACATCATCAAAAAATAAGGCAAACGAGTGTTTAAAATTTTTCATTTTAAATCTTAATAATTCATTTAAAAGCCTCTTATATAAGAATATTTATTTAAATTCTTTATAAAATTCTTCAGAATACTTATTTAAATTCTAAGATAAGACTTAAGCAAATTTGCCATGATGTAAAAAATTAATTGTGTATCATTAATACTTTATCTACTTTATCACTATTTAATCAGCTGTTATAATTTTTATTTTCGTGTTAATTTAAAGATAAATTTCTTGATTTTATTCTGCAAGACTACATGTTCTATAATATTCATATCTTGAACTGCTTTATTGAATATAATCAACAAAATTGAGCTTAACCTCTCTGCAGACTCTTTTAAAAAAATCAATCTAGCATCAAGAACAAAATTCAAAATTCTTATACTATATTCATATTTCTGTCAATACAATTCTCTTTTACGCAAACGAAAATAATTACATAAGTGTCACGTGGAGCGAACTCTATCTTTAATTTGTAAATAACGATATGGATAAAAAGGGACTCTCAGAAGATTATGCGACCTTGTTGTCGCGAGCATTTCACGTCTGTGATGCCAGTTTCTGGCGAGCGTCCTACGAAAATTGGTGTATTGTCCGGCAGATAAACATTCGTCGGAGTTCCTTCCAAAGTACGTAAATAACAACTCTTAATAGAAGCGCTCATCGCAACACATCGCGAAATGCGAATGATTGCGAATTCGCTAGAGCAGATGACTGTCATCAATCGCTAGAGGGAGACTCGGTAGTCAACTGGCGCGAATTTGTACGCTTGCGCGATCTTATTCCTATGAAAATAATTCCCTCACCCAGCTCGGGCTCGGTTTTTCACGTGTTGCGAATTATTTGTAAATATAATTTG
The DNA here is from genome assembly GCF_001594115.1 of Trachymyrmex septentrionalis. NCBI lineage: Eukaryota > Metazoa > Arthropoda > Insecta > Hymenoptera > Formicidae > Trachymyrmex > Trachymyrmex septentrionalis. The sequence continues at coordinate 2,029,943 of NW_017304269.1, read as the reverse complement.
GGAAGAGAAAAAAACTCACGATTTTTTATATGGACACAAGGCTGAACTACGCCCACTTTTTACAAAATACTCGCTAATTTTAAAAATAAATAAATTTTATCCTTATATAGTAAACGAGAGAATGAATGGAAATGAATTGAAATGGATTCAGATTTTCAAAAATATTAATTCACGAATGTTAAAATGAATGCTTTTCAATCCTGAATACATTTTTATTCATTTATAGGAATTGCATGGAGCATATCTCTATGCCTTTCAATCTAAAAATAATATTAGCTTTTTCTGTGCATTGTGAATACTGTTCAATTCAAAATTTTGAATAGAAAATGCAGTTTTTCAAATCAACTGCATTCAATTGAATCCAATTAAATCCAAAAAAAAGTATTCGCTATTTAAAATACGCGCATTCGGATAGAAAAAAATTTCAATCCATTTTAATCCACACATTCTCGTTTGCTGGGATGTATATTTACTTCTTTTATTGCCATAACAGTAGCCAAACTTATTTTCAAACGCACTATATATCAATAGGCCTGTTCTTTTTGGTTAAACTTTTGCATCAGAAGGAAAGAAGAGGAAGAAAGATGAACTAGTGCAAAAATTCAGCCAAAAAGAACAGGCCTAATATATGTATACGCCATGCATGTAAATGTAGTACACACACATATAACTACTCATGCGTGTGTGTTCAAAGTATATAAATATATATGAATTATGAAAGTGAGAGCTTCGATTTTCTATCTCTCTCTTATCCTCTTGTACTCCCCCCATTTACAAAAAATGTTTGAATAGCAATATAAGTATGATATTTCATATATATATAAGATCATCTAACATTTTTACAAAGTCTAAAGGAAACATATTAAAATATACATAAAAGCAATTAATTATTAATTAAAAATGAGGAATTTATATATGTAACATTTATTGTACATATTTACATAGTTCTTTTTATGTTTCGTTTAAATGAAGTAGAATTCATGATATATTTTTACGATAAAACTTTTTTTTAACTCAGTTGAATTAAAATGAAAAATTTCTTATTTATAATTCTGAATAAAGTAGCATTCATGATGCACTTTTAAATGAAACAATAGATTTTCTACACACAATTTTGAATTGAATAGCATTTTTTTTTATGGCCCATTTTAAAAGAAAAATTTTTTTTATTCAATTAGATTAAAAACCTACATTTCCTATTCGGAATTTTGAAATGCGCAGTATTCACGATGTACAGGAATGGCTGATATTATTTTTAGATTGAAAAGCATAGAAATATAATATATTTCATACTATTTTTTATTTATTTCAATTGAGTCATTCGATTAATTTATATTGTATTTTTTACATAATATGATTCTTCTAGTTATTTTGCATATAAAAGTATTTAAATAAAAAAATCTATAATTCACAAGATATACAGGTTTACATTTTTATTCTGACACATTTTGACGTAAAATATAAGTAATTATCGCAATGATTATAAATTCTTGGAAGAAAAAAATCTTGAAGAAAAAAATTCTTGAAATTTATATCATTTGAAATTCATACTTTTTACTTGTGTTACACGATTGGTACGTTCAGGATTATATCAATCATATAATTTTTCTTTTAGAATGAAATAAAAAAAGTAAAAAATTTCTTCATTAACTTTATTGATAAAAATGTTCACTTTTCACATGTCTGTCTCAAGGAAAAATCACATGAATCTGAAATTATAGTTATTAAAAAATATTATTAAGAAATATTTCAAATTGCCATGTGACCGATATACAATAATTTTCTCCAAAAATACCAAAATATTATTTATATACTTACTCAAACAAAATGGCCGACAGAAAATTGTACGCAGTCGTTGAATTTGAAGATGGTCTTCAAATGATTCCAAACAATTGGTTGTGGATATAAGTGTAATGAAAGCCATTTGGCCAAATTTTACAAATTACAAGAGATATGACAAAGCGGTGAAGTTAATGGAATCTACCTGGATTAAGCATCCCATTCGAAAAATATATGGAATATATAGTAAGCAATGTCACATTATATTCTTCTCTGAGATACTTTATCGTTGCTTTTCGGTATACATATAATATCGAGTTATCATAGATAAAATGGTTGTTTTTAATAATTAAAATTTTAGTTTTTTTTTAATAGTTTTTTTTTTATACAAGTATCATTGTATGAGTGATTTATAAAGTATATGCCTCACATGTAATAAATTCATACATATGTAATCTTATTTTGATCACAGCATTTACATCATTAGAAATCGCTGTTTCTTCGACATGGAAAGTAAGAAAATGCAGATAATATTGTTGCGAATAATAAATTCGAACTTAATCATAGTGCGGTAAAATCGGGAAAATATAAAGCATAAACCCTTCTAGGGAAGGCCCTGTAAATGATCAAACTATCAGTAGTTGATGATAATGTTTTGAAAAATATGATTGAAGCAGATTCACATTTATCAATTCAAGATATTGCACGTAGCATCATATTCATTATTCAACTATTTTCCGACACCTCAAAGTAAATGAGGAAGGTGAACAAGCTTGATGCGGCATGTTATTATTCCATGATGATGCTACACCGCATCTTGCAAAACTGTAAAAAGAAATTGTTAGAATACAAACGCGAAGTTCCCCTCACCTTCTTTACTCTCCTGATCTTTCTTCAACACATTGCCACTTGTTTAATCTGAATAGCTTTTTATGTAAAAAAATATTTCAAATAAAAAGTGAACGTGAAAGGTGTATTCAATTTGCTCTCCTAATTTCTGTATAAAAGCCATTGTGATGCGCTTGTATTACGTTGGAGGAAAAGTATTGGATAGAGATGATTTCGATTAGTAAGATGTATATAAAGTATGTCGAATGAAAATTTAAATTCAAAATTAAAAATAAATGGCCATTTCGTCTGTAACATTATATATATAACTTAATATTAATATATTTATATATATTCTTTAATAATATACGAAAATAATACATGTTTTTATCGAGATTATATTATGTTGTAGCTGATTTTACAGTGGCACAGCAAAAGTTAAAAAAAGCTGAAAAACTGTAAAATTTGAGTTCCAGTACGAAAAAAGAAGAGTATTTTAAAAAAACAAGAAAAATTAAAGCTGCTAAACTCTTGGACAGTGATAGTGAAGAACTGTCAGATGACAATTATATTAAAAGCCTAAGCCCTTCTATAAAAAAACGTTGTTCTACGTGTCTCTCTACATATGTTGAAAAAAAAACAGAAAATCGCAAAAAATGCACAAGAAGGTAATAACACAAAAACATTAATAGAAATAAAAAGTAGAAATGAGTATTAATTATAGAAATAATAAATTAAGAAAGGATAGAATATTTTAATAATGAAGTATCATTTTATGCATTACAGATTTGAATCGCATTCATAATACAGAATGTCTAAGCACAGAGAATATTATAATGTTAAATGATTGCAACATAAAAAAAGAAAAAGAAGATGAATTAGGTACGCATAATTTTTGTCAAAATAAATTTCAGTAGTAAGACTAATTTATGTTATACGTATATTCGAGGACAATGATTCATCTTCTCCTATATATTATAAATAAAACAAAATAAAAGATGTGCCTATTTATTTCTGTTTATAAGAATCAAATATGTCTATATCATATGTGATTCTATATTTTTATTAAAAGGAGAAAGACAAACTATTATTCACGGATACATATTTTATATGCTTTATATCATACATAAAATGTACATGTATAAGTACATACATACTTTCATTATCGTGTTCATTATCGAAAGATTGATTGAAGAATATATTTTTAACTTGAAAATTAATCGAAATTAGAATAAAAAAATCAATTGAAATCAACAGAAATAAAAAAAAATTTTGACTTTTATTTTCGACATCGAAATGACGTTTTTTTTCGATGAACTATTTCTGACTAGATAGATAATTATATAATTATTGTGTATGTAACTAAATCAATGTTAAAATTATAATGAAATAATAATGATAATATTATTTTTTAAGATAATACTTTCAGATCCACAATGTGATAAAAATTTATCTAACGTTGAAGAAAAAAACGAAGATGATAATAGTGAGTCATTAGCAGTGCTAAGTTTCGAACAAAGTTATAATTATATATATGTATGTATATATATGTATTTATTCTCTGTATTATTTTTATTTAATTTTGCATAATATTTTTCTTAATCTGTCGAATTTTTTAAAGATTTAATATTTTATTGGATAAAAGTAAATATCAAACTTACGAATAAAATTTTTTTAATGTCTTACAGAATTGGACAATTTTCAATGTTTTGTCATATGAAAACTAACAAATATAGAAAAAATTTTAAAAATAATAGTAAATGATATAAACATATTTCAAATGACTGTTTTCCAAAAGCTTGCAATTTCGAAGAATATAGTGGAAAACGAAGAAAATATTGATGTTTTTGCTGATTTATCATTGAAAGACAAAAATGATTTAAAAATAATGGAGAGAAAATTAAAAGATGATCAGAATATCGAAATCAGAGAGAGATGGTGGGTCTAATATTTGTACTTCAATATTACAAAATATCTTCGAAAAAATAAAGGATAACAATTTGTGATCTACTCAATAAATTAAAAAAATAATCCTAATTTTTAATAATTGTAGATTAAACAATTATATCGTGTAACGTCTGAACATGTTAAATCATCTTGCATAAGACTGATAAAAGTCATATTATCAAACGAATTGACAGTAGAATATAGTTGGTATGAAGCGAAAAAGAAACTAGTTTTCTCAGCACTGGAGATATGCAAAATAATAATGAGTAAGTAAAATTTTAAAAACAAAATCTTTATATTTATTAAATAATATTATTTCTTTACAAATTAAAATATCCAATGTTTATTTCAATAAACATTTATAATTATAAATATTTTTTAGTTAACACTCGTATATATGTACATTACAAATAAAGTACATAATAAATTGTCTTCTTAACAATCACATAAGATATTTGTTCTAATTTGTTAAGAAATAATGAAGGTTTTCTAAAAAAAATGTTATTTTTTCAGGTGTGTTACGAAATTTACATCCAAATGCAACAGATGACGAACTTACAAACCCTATTAAAATATGGTTAGTCCATGCAAAAGAACGCTTAAAAAGAGTAAAAGAATTGCAAAAAAAAACTGAATGATACTTATTGACTTGAATGATACTCATTGATATATGTATATTGTACTTTAATTTATTTTTCTTTCTTTATAAGCAGAATGAGTGCTACTTTCTGCACTTCTATTAAAGTTTTATATTATTTTCCGTAGAGTCTTTTGAGCATAGAATAATTAAGTGCCTTCGATCTCCTTTACACACATACAACATATATGTATATTATGGATGCTTTTCAATTGCAATATCCCTAGACACTTTCATGCACACAGCAACACTAGTTGCATTCCAATTATCCGTTATCGTCGACACAACATTACACACATCTACTCAGCTGAGGGCTGTGTAAATATATATATAATGTATTTATATTATATATATACATGTATATATGTATATGTATGTATATTTTTACATAATTAATTATTGATTATGTTAATCGAAGTTTAAAAATATTATAAAACACATATTTTAAATATCTTTTGATCAATAAAATATCTAACATTAATGTTACTAAATTTTTATCAGAATACATATTGGATATTTTATCAATCGAAATGTCTATGTCATATACTTTTGTATTTAAACTTTAAAAAGTATATAACGATTTTTATAACAATGAACAATAAAATGTTATGTTTATTTCTACTATAAGAATAAACCTGAAAAAGATTTGTAACTCGTTCTTGATATTAAAATATTTAAAATCATGTGTAGTGTAACGATATATAATAAACAGCTTTTATTTTTGCAAATGTAAATGTTAACATTTTCATTCACAATTTAATATTAAAAACATATAAATTAATTTACAAAGTTAATGGATTAAAGTTAGGATCTATGTATAAAAGATAAAAATTGAAAATTCATGTTTCTTTTTTTGAAAAAAGAAATAAACACCCTTTAAATTTAAGAGTTCTACATCAAATAATCTTAAGAAAAAATATAAACTAGAATCAGAATCGTTGAGATAATCGGCAGCAAGACAAATGGGGAGGAATCATTCAAGAAAAAAAAGAGCAAAATTTCTCATACAAATATAATTCGTATACCACTCTAAAATGTGACTTCTATTCACCTGTACGAAGCACATGATGTATGGAGTATATTATCTGCGAGGTGTGTAGCAACGCTAGAACGGCAATAAGTATATATAAGTAATCCTATATATTAGTATATACTATAGATATATACATATATTATATATTATTCATATATACTCCAAATTTCTTGGAATAAAATTTCACTCAAATATTTTCACTCTTTAAAAGTGGCTGATGTTCACTCTCTCTCGGAGTGAGATTTCACTCCAAGAAAATTAGAGTATACTACTAAAAATAATAGAAATATACTATTAGTGTACGCAGCATTAATATATTCATAATTAATTCTAGCTCACCAGATTCGTGATTTTTCTGGTTCTCATGATTGCGATACCGGTCATGCGGCGATTATAATCGATGATTCCATGTGGATGATGATCTCATTTGGCGTCACAGTTGTTGCAGTTGTGATCAACCTAAAGAAAGCAACATTGATAAATCAGACAGGAGCCGAGTGGTCAAATTGTGAAATCAATTTCGCACTCGTCTGAGAGATTTAAGCTAATTTTGTCTATATCTTTACGAAGTGTCGTTTGCAACATTGCTCGTTTACTCAAAATCGTGCCTACTTGATTATCGAGTGAATTAGTTTCATTTCCTTTGGCGCCTTCCTAATTTTAGCGCTTTTAGTTATTTCTCTCGATCTAACGTCCGCCGTGCGCGTTAAAAACGGCAAGATAATTCATCTATGGGAGAGAATATTGTAACGATAACGGTTGTTAACTGCGAATATACTTGTGAAAAGTGTGAATCTACGAATCTTTCCCACTCGTCTTTCTGATGTATCTTTATTCAGTCGTAGTGATTTTATCTCACTCCCTGTGCTACGTCTTTATAAGAGACATAAAAATAAAGAAACGCAATTGGGCTTATTACAATCGAATGAAATCTACTTTTCAAGCAATTCGATCGCCTGTGACACATTACATTAGGACGCCTTTCAAAGATCCGCTGTTATATTGCAATTAATTGTCACTACGTTTGTTATTTCGCTAAATTCACTTTTACACTCGATAAATGCAGTAGTTCGAAGTTCCGTCTGTTAACTAATTAATTCGATTACTCTTATAATAAATTCTGTTAAATATATATATATATATATATATATGTATATAAATATATGTCCTCTTCGGAAATAGATAGCTGTTCACAAAGAATGGATAGATATTTATTTGTATTTACTCACCTGAGCTTTTGGGTTGAGGTATACTCGAGCATTTGACTTTCATTTCTAATATTTAGTGTTTCGCATTGCACGCGTTAGTTTCATTATTTTTCTGGTTTGTTCTCTTTCCCATTTTCTCATTTTCTCATGTACGTCACATTAATATTTATCATTGATTGATAATCGTCTTTGATTGACTGTTATTCGGTTCCAAGTGATACGCAATTTAAAAAAAAATTGTGTACATAAAAAAGTACTTTTTATAGCAAGTTACTCTTTCTTTACTTATTTTCTATATAAAAATTATACATTTTGCATACATATTATTAACAAGGTGAATCTTAAGTAATTATTCATAAACTCAAGGACTTTAGCTAATTTCTACTACTTTCCAGTATATGTATAATTAACGAAAATAATTTTATTCACTTTGAATGCCGATCTAGTTAGCGCAATATTGGATTTCGATAGTACGCGCGATTCTTCTAATTTTATTTTAATTATTTTTAAACTATTTTGAATAGCGCTAACTGGACTGCACTCATTATTTACTCGATTTGTCTTTTCTCTTTTAAGTGAGGGTGGATGACTTAACAAATTTGACATGTTTCTTGTTGGAAGAACGATACTTTCTGTCTCTCACCCTCTGACTTTCATTCATTCTTTCTTAAGTATCTCAGCTTGTTGCTACGCCTGTGAAATAAACTTGATTTTCATCAAATTTGGTCATTATTAGTACTTTTAAGTACCTTCCGCAACTTAAACTCCATATGCTCTACAATGCACTCATGATATTACTCTATAATTGTACTCAAATGATACTGCTCTATAATTGAACTCATATGACTCTATAATAAACTCATTATATTACTCTATAATTGCATTCGTATCATATTGTACTCATATTGCTCTATAAATATATTTATATCATATTTGTTAAGTAATAATACTCAAATATCATAATATTGTGTACTAATAATAATTGAATTTTTATAAACTATAAGAGATGTCGGGCCTTATATCTGGGCTTGTCAATTATTTCCAACGCTACGTTTACGTATGACTCAGGGGTGAGATATTCCTGAAATAGTAACGTTATTTTGAAATTAATAGATATGTGAAACTTGTTATATGCTTTAGAATAAAATCTTTAAACTTACATACACTTTCACAAATTCACATAATTTTCTTCAAATGTTATCTAATTTTTACTTTTACCTTTTTCTAATTAAATATCTCTAACTGGACGTTATGATTTCTTAAATGAGTCTTCATCTTTCGTCCATGTATTTTTTTACCAGTTCGGAGTCGATTTTTCTTTACTGAAAACGTCGAAGAGATCATTATCGTAGTTTCACAATTTTTAACATTGAATATATCTCTAATTAATCTTTTCAACTCTTACAAAATAATTAAAATTTCGCCATCTATTCTCGCCATATTTTCAAGACTTTTAAACTTATTCTTCCTAAGAAATCTAGACTGCTTATAATCTAACAATGCTTTTGATACCTTTGTTAAAGAAAAAATCGACTGCAAACGATCGAAGAATTCATAGACGAAAGAATGGCTCGGTCGGAAATGGCATTTAATCTACCATGTTTCCCAAAAATGTTCACATATATACCTACTTTTTGTTACTATATTACCGAGATAATCTTTCGTCTAATTATCATACTTATTCGCCCATATTCAGTCTTTTTGATTAGCTTGTTCTTCCTAGGGCAGTTGCTGGTTTTTGCGTGTTTCTCGTCCACTTTTTCTCTGTTTCTCGTGCTATAAGGTAAGGTGACAATAAGGGTAAGAGTATAAGTCTTTGGTGTATTGATGTTCTCGATCTTCATTTTTTTTCAATGTTTCTTTCATTTTCATCGAGCGATCGTTTACAATAGATCGGGACATAACAATGATGCGCTATATAGAATTATTCATAAAAGATGTATCATATACAATAAACAGTACAAATTATTTCAAGCGAGTTTCGTTAATTAATATAAAATAATGCACGACAGAGGATTAGACATTATATAACTTCATTGTTAAATTCATTATACTATTCAACTCCTGGTCGGATTCTCTGTCGAGAAAAGAAATCTCATTCAAACAACCGAGACTCACATTTTTTTTCTGCAATCGTAGCTAATCGTTACAGAAAAGACAACAAAATTGCCAACTTCGTTAAATCTTATGAAAAACTATTTCATAAGAATTTAATTAATTTAATTTTCAATTGACGATTATCTCCAGTATAACATTGATAAACTACTAATGACTGATCATCGACGGTCGTGACGGTTATTTGCCCAACTTATAGATTGCAGAATTATTTATGTAATTATAAGTTATAAAATGGATGAATCTAATATTAACAAAAAATTACAATAAACAATAAAATTTTGGCAAACAAGTATTACAATAAGTTATAAAATATTTCCAATAGTTTCAAAATAATCCTCGATATTTCAATTAAATCTAACTGAATAGATATAAACTTTAGATATTTAGTTAATCAAAATGAATGAATATTAAGACATATTAAGAAGTGCTTATGTCAATGTTTAATTTATATTCTCCTGCTAAGCCTTCAGGGATAGAGTACACAGTTCCATATATCGCGTGCTTTGCCATCATTTTTCCTCTCCACAAAAAAAGGGTTTATTTATGATTTCTATTTACAAAACAGGACGCCGACAGCGCTTTACAGTGTCGTCGTTATCGCTTTTGTCATTGCTGGTTTCTCTTTAATTATTACTGTTGTGATAAATTACGCTACGCAAATAGTGAAGAAAACGGTCGAGAAAATTAATCGCTCGACCGGGACTTAATTCTAGATTGTCGTACAGGCGACAGAGTGAAATAATGTAGTGTGTATTAATTGCTAATTGTCAAGTATAAAATATGTATTCCCTATATCGTCAAGCAATATATATCGATCAAGTTCATTCAACGCGCACGAGACGAAGACAAAGCAAGCGGAAGTGAAAAAAATCTTGGGAGCAAAGTGACGCGGAGCAATGCCTTAGAAAAGCTGGGAGTCAATGAGAAGATTAAATCTTTTGAAAATTCTCTTTAAAGTAAAACAATTCTTCAAACACATACGTCAATTGAAAAAATGCATTAAGTAAAAGACAAGGGTATGTTCATATACAAAATAATTACGACATATGTTATATGTCTAACAGTATTAATTCCCAACTTTTTCAACACGTGTGATCAAATCAGCTTTTACGAAAAGTGAGATAAATCCTTCGATATACAAGTGTGTACATCCCGATTTTACAATTTTATGTCACCTTGCTTCAAGATTCCTCGATTGTCATCGTTCTTCTATCAACAAATATATTTCGCAGTTTTAAAAGGAGAAAGTTTATTCTCTTTAACGTGCGACGGGAGATGGATACGATCTGTTCTGTTTTTTTTTTCTTTTCGCCTGGGAGAATTGTTGTCTACTTAGATACAAAATTAATGAGCGGATATTGATTAAGTGACGGATATCTTTAATAACGTCGCTGAGACTGGGCGTTTTGGTAACCAGCACTGCCACCTGGAAACAACCATAGCTCCTCCGTTCCATTACTCGAGAAATATAATTAGTGTTCTTGCTTCTCTACATATATATAAAACTGAACGGCCTACTTATATAGATCCTTGTACGATATCGCTACCAATTCTTTACCTGCCTATTATTTTTCGACGTTTTCGACGTGTGTATGTGTACGTGTACAATGAATATATATCATAACTTCATTTGTCTTTGATTCTTAAATACTTAAAAAAATGGACTTCTTGTAGATTAGCTCTGTGATGTAAATATCTTTGTGGACAGTCTTTTAATCTTGCTAATGCTCGAATATTGCAAAAATCTCGTGTATGTTTAAGTGGATAAACTTATTAAGAATCTTTCTTTGCTATTATGTTCTTGTGATATCGCAAATGCTCTTGTAATAATATAAACGCTTTTTGTAGAACTGCAAATACTTTTAGTACTGCGAGTGTTCTCGTAAGACATATTGCAACAAACATTTCGATGAACTAATAATAGCTGTTGATAATGTCATTAAATATCTCTTGTAATGTTACACTCGTACCTAACGCATAACTAGATGTTTAAATTAATATCGTTTATAATAGCCCTACAGGTTGTATATTTTTTGCGTTACAAGTCGCTATATATATATATACATTATGTTCAGTTACTGACTGTAATTTTCACTTCATTTTTAAACGACATGGTTTAACTACATTTGATTTGATCTTATAATTTGGGAATCGCAATTATCCACTAATTATCCAACAGTTTCCTAAATTTTATAGAATGTCCTACACTTTTCTCGCCAAAAATACAAAAATGTTCATATAAATCTTGCATATAAAATAATATACTAATATATGTCGTTCATGATATCTTTTTTTGTACCTTTCGGATATTTCTTTGTTATATATTATTACTTATTTAGTAATTCACATATAGATTCTACATAAACACAATTTCTCAATCGACTTAGCTAAATTTATTTTCCTTTAATCAATGAACTTTTCTAAACTGCGAGTTGTACTTACCATAGTCCTGTTTCCCATAAACACCATCCTGACTCGGATAATCTGTAATTACAAGAAAAACACGTATTTATCAAACAACGCTTCATGAAAAATGCCGAAAATATAGAAGCGAATGACTCAGACGAGAAATATCTAAAACGAGTCGAACGAAATAACAAAAAAAAAAACTTTATTGTAATATAACGATCGATTGAACAACAAAGAAGTGATGGCAAAATACAAAAAAGAAATACATCTCCATGAGAAAGTGACAGTTAATCAATTAATATCACTTAATTGCTTCAAACAATTTAAAAACATTTTCTTATAAATTAAATAAATCTACGAAGAAATCTTTATAATAATATTGAATTATAGATTAAGAAATCCAAAATATATATTATAAATAAAATCAGATAATAGAGGATATATTGAAAAATAATAAAAGGCTTAACGTGATAATTAATACACTTATATATATTTTTTGTTTTAGGTAAGAAAGAAATTGCACATATCACGGACCTTGTAATCCTGGAGTGAAAGATGGCAGGAGGCAGTGCTGCAGTGCTAGTGTCTCGATGAAAGGATCCGTATCCAATTTTTGTGATTTCTTATTACGTTCAAAATAGGATTTGTGTAACTCTGCGCAACTCATTTGCATCGCTCGCGAGTAGAATACAATTCAGAGAAAAAAAAAACTGTTTAAAATTCTACACAGATCTAGCGATATAAAAATCCACATATCCGAGAAGGAATAAGAATGTAAGAAAATTTCAAGAACTTTAAAAAAAATTTCAATTCTAATAGCATTAAGACTTCGAGAAATTCAAGTATTTGAGTTTCTAGAAAATAAATTGATGATCTGACAAATTGACCGCGCGTTTGCTCTCTTTTCTGTCGTCTAAATCAGTTTCTCGTCTGAATCGAATTGTGTTTTACGCTTTTATTGCGGAATCGTGTTAACTCGGATGTAACCCGGAAAATAAAAACATTAAGTAGCGATCTTCAAAAACTCATTTATCATAGGGACATAAAATTATTTGTCAGAAAAGAGTATCGCATCATATACAAAATCTTAAATTCAATGTTTTGCTAGAATTTTTTTATATAGAGAACATAATAAATTATTTATTATCATAATAATCTGATACTTTATTAACTTTTCTCGAGGAACATTTATAATTAACATTTCATCAAGATTAATAATTAAATTCCCTATCATGATTTTGTGACACAATTTAATATCATGATACTTGTTAGCTGGAAATCTCTTCGAACAAATAATTCAATATTCCATCTCTATGATAAATGAGTTCTTAAGGATCGCTCCAACGGCCGTAGTTAATGAATTGTATAATGTGAGAACGATGACAGCGAACGAAATAACTAACCATAAGGTTGCGTCGAATAACCCCGGTTGATTATGTTGGCATTAGATCGGTCGTCATATGGGTTAGCTGAGACATAACCGGCCCCGCCCCCCGGTCCCGCGGTTGACACTGCCTCCTGCTGGTAATCGGCTAGACATGCATTATGTAATATTAATAACTGTATATGGTGTCCCGCCGACTTATTCAATTTAACGCTCGAGTACTCGATTAGTGGATTATCGCACGTTTTGAGTACTCACAATCAGTACTTGATTGTCGTGATAAGTACTGCCAACGTTACACGAAAAATGCATCAAGCTTAATCCTTCACAATCTGAATTTTTATTTCAAATTATTATTATAAGGTCACGTTTGGAATTAAAATTTTAAAGATCTGAAAGTTTTGGAAAAAAAAATAACTTCAAATTATTAGATCATGAGGAATTGATCAAAATTAATTAGCGAGAGACAAAGATACACAAATTGTAATAGAAAAGTAACGACGCACGTCGCATACAACTCTTTAGTGTCTACAACTCACCTGACGGCGGAGCTTTGCCGTAACTGTACGGATCGTTAGCGCCAAATCCTGCAGCTGGAACTGATGACGCCCCGCCGTATCTGCTGTCTGCTGCGGACGGTGGATAACCCTGAAATCAAAGGAGACAAAATAATCATGAATTCTAATTGAAAACACAATTAACAATTTTTTAATTAACACCAACAGAAAATTCTAAATAATTCTTAATTTCGAGAAATTATTAAATTATGTATGAATGTAATTATTTAAATTTATATGAAATAATTTAATTAAATTTAATGCTCAAAAATATATTTTAATATTCAAATTATTAAACATAATTCGTGGATTGTTTTCAGAATTGTCTCGGATATATGTATTGTCGTATCAATTTTATTTACCGTTTGTCCATAATCCTGAGGCTGCTGATAACTCTCATAGCCCTGATAAGACTGTGTGTAGCCTTGCTGTGAGCCATAGCCACCGCTACCGTATCCTACGGACTGTTGCTGCTGTGGTTGTTGTTGGCTGCTGTAAGCGTTACTTGAACCTCCATAACCTTGGCTATTATCATACAAAAGCAAAATGTGTTGTTAATACATTCATTTTCATTATGTCTTATTATTATATACTTCATTGATTATTTTTGGACTTTTATATGTAAAATATAAATTGTAACTATTATATTATTATTTTCGCAAATTTATTATTTCTAAAGAAGGTATGTTGAAAATAGAGATAAGTATGAGAAAATGCTTAGTTTAGATAGTTTAAATTGTACCTTTTATAATATGTCATAAAAATATAATATATATAATAAATTAATTTATTCTTATAAAAGATTAAACATATATAATAGTAAGTGTCTTCAACATCAAGCTACAATTTCCAATATTGATTGAAAATTAATGAAAGTGTGAGAAATATCTTAAGTAATACAATTTTAATAATTCTCTCTTTTATATATATTGTCTCATTAAATATCCTAATAAATGCACTAATGTATATTTAAATATTAAACATATAAAACTCGCATAAAAAATTAATTCTGATTAATTCTGTTTGGTATTTAATAAACACATGACTGAATTTACACACGTCAATTTAATTTTCAATCTTTAGGTTTCAAAAAAAAAAATGCCTTTAAACGTTATGAAAAAGAAAGTTCCTCACCTAGGAGGTTGAGTAGCGTAACCATTAGATGGTTGAGAAGACGGTTGATCAAAACGTGGCCTTTTGGAAGGTCCACTCGAGCTAGGTGGACCTCCTCCTCGTTTCGTAGGACCACCACGTCCACCCCCAGTCCCTCGACCACCACGATCAAAGCCACCACGGCTGGGTCCACCTCGGCTTGATCCTCCTCTGAAACGATAAATTGCATTTAAATAAAAATATAATTCTATCACATTAATAAAATTTTCGTTACAGGATGAGAGCATCACTATAGTGTATTTTTCATATGGATTCCATTTACACGATTCACTCGATTTCACAATCAGTTTCATAACATCAATATTATAATTTCGGCGTAAATCAAGTCGTGTAAACGTAGTCATTGTAATTTTTATGTTTGCTCTTGTCATTTGCTTATTTTACCTATTCCTAATACTAAAATTAACTGTTAAGTAACTACCACAATGACACTACATATATTCGCAAATAACACCTCATCTTTACATACTAATAAATTTTATTGCTTCATCGCTTATGTCTTGTAGTGTAAACATCTTATTCAATTCTCTTTATACATATTTTTTATCATGACTTCTTGATGTTAAAAATATCTTAGTTTAACAAAAATTTATCCGACTGTCAAGCCATCGTATTGCATCTACTACTTTAAAAATTTTGAATTTCCGATATCAAATATAAATTCAGCAAATTCAAAAATTTCTTATAACATATATTTATTAAATTATCATTCAATAAATTGTTAGAACTTAAAAATAAATTTGCAATATATTTACATGTATTAAAGATTTTTTTCAAAAAGTTTTCAAAAGAACAGTAACCATCATTATACAAATAATTTTACTCAGGCTTAAATAAATAATTTTGGAGCTAAGAGTTAACTCTCACCTGGATCCTCCTCTACCTCTATCCATGCCGCGACCCCGGAAATTATTGCTACCTCCGCGGCTATCTCCCCTGCCGAAGTCGCCTCTGCCTCTGCTACGGAAGCTATTACTGCCGCCACCTCTTCCGCCACCACCTCGTGGAGGACCACCCATTCCTAAGGGTGGCGGACCACCTCCAGGTCCACTAGACATTCCTGCTTCTGGTGGTCTATGTGAATGATCAATAAATAATTATATTAGTTTATAATACAAACTTATAAACTTTATTATTAAAAATATATAAAAGATTTATAAGATCTTGTAAGTCACATTTCGCGATAAATTTATCAACAGACATTAGTAGAAAGTACAAAGTAGTAATGTATTATTAATAATGTATATTTATTAAATATATTAATATTTTTCATAATATTGGAAAAAAATTAATATACAATTTATAAATTAATGACAAATTTAAATATTTTACAAAATGTGATCAATTTTATTAGAATATAAAATATATAATAATAAAATTCTTACCCTGGAGGAAAATGTCCACCTCGTCCACCTCTGCCAGGAGGGCCACCTCGGCCTCTCATTGGTGGACCTCCTCTTCCGCCAGGACCATTACCTCGTCCGCCACGCATCATGCTACCACCTCGAGGAGGACCACCTCTGTGAATAAATATATCAGTTATTTCTTTCATATTTATATTACATACATAAACATCTCTATTTGTACAATTTGATTAAATTCTTTCTTTCATTATGTCATATTTCTTTTTTTTAATTAAAAGAATAGAAACTAATTATAAAAGCAATGTAGTATTTAAGAATTTCTTTCTGGAGCAAATTGTTTCTTGAGAATATTAAAGGAGTAGCAAGTGTGTCGAGCTAACTAATCTGCATTCACGATACATATTTGTATTCCATTTTGTCTTATGGACAACATATTTTGCTACAAACATTTTTTATTTCTTTTTTACGAACTTACGAAGACTTTTTCAAAGACAGCTTTTGCAATTTGCTTTGAGTAATTATAATCTATTCTTGATCTATCTATTCATTATTCTTGATGCAGATATATGTTTGTATAGCTCACATTTTATTATCTCCTGAAAATAATATTATAACGAAACTTTTTCAACTTTTTTTTTACAAAACTAATATTGAATTTGGTTCTTAAAACATTATAATAAATAAAATTATCTGCACTTCATTACATTATAGTGCAGATCAAATAAAATATCAAAATTTTTATTTTACTTCATCAAAAAAATTGTTTTAAAACGACCTACAGGCGACTTTCCTGATAAAAAATATCCCAATTATTTATTGCTATTTTATCAGTATTTTAGTCAAAAGAAATATTCCGATAATCTCTGTATAGTCTCCTGCCAACCCATAACGTAGAGTTCTTTTTTATGGCAAATTTTTGTTTAAATAAGTTCTTTACCTTCCTCTCTCTCCAAAACCGCCACGTCCCCTCATTACTCCACCCGGGCCTCCACGGCCTCGAAAACTACCTCTACCACCTCCTGGTGCTCCCTCCATTATTCAAACTTCCTGTAACATATTTTGATTCATATATATTAATCAAATCCAAAAGTATAAAACTAAACATTTTTAAGTACAATAATATAAATATTTATAATAATTAATCCTGAAATTTTTTTTATCTCTCAAGCTTCAACTTTATAGATCAGTTGTTCAGGATTTGTAATTGTAGGCATTTACTTAATATATAATAGTGGACGTTTTCCAGCAATGACATAGATTTTTTAGTTGAACTTCTTGTAGAGTTCATCTCTTCTCCTTTTTTTTTCCATTGAAGAAAAAAGAAAAGAATGTATAAGAAATTCAGTTAAAAAACAAACTTATGCCTGGTTTTATCAATGTAAATCAACTTTAATCTCAGTTCAATTTATTGTTTAACTTTTTCCAATTTTTAGAATTAGAAAAAGTTAGTAAAACCAAGATTAAGATTCAAACTGTATTGATAGAAATGGACATTAGTGTAATGCAGTAAACTATTATATTCTTGTTTGCCAATGTATAAAATATTTCACTGCGTTCTTGCTGGTAAACGTCCAGTGTCAATGATTTTTCATTTAGTGACACAAGTTGATACATAGCGTTTTTGACTGTAGCAGGTTTTAAACCAACTTGAGTTGGATTGATGCTTTGCTATTGATTGATGCTACATGTTCTATCAATAACGCAGCTTGCAGCGTCATTAATCCAACAAGGATCGATTCGAAATAATCAAAAACATTAACATCATCCTATTTTCTTTTTGCGTTTTCAGTGACTAACAATGATAAAATGACTTGTGTCACCAGAGAATGAAAAGAAATGATGTCTATTGCCTTCTTTTTTCTCGATAAAGATGGAGATAAAAAAAGAAGAGCACCAGACATAAATACTGATATATGTCAAGTTAATACCTAGAATTATAAATCTTGAACAGCACTAATCTATAAAAGTTGAAGCTTGAGACCATGAAAAATTTCAGAATTAATAAATCTAAGAATTAAAAGGTCAAGAAATCTTAAGTTCAGGAATTTCTAGAACGTTAGATTCGCACAGTCCCACGGATTGTAACGCATTTGTCTAATCTGAAAGCAATTCAGTGACATTTTCCATCAAATTCTTTCAACAAAAGATACTCTGCACAACGTTAGTTATCAATGCCTTTGCAAATACGGGGAATATTGTAAAAAATAATCTAAACCCTCTCTCCCTCACTCTTCCTTTCTACGCTGAAATACCGAATTGCGGCGTGCGTGAATATCTTTATATTATTCAGGTGTCGGCGAGTTTTAACAAGATGCGGCGAGTCACGGCGTATCACCGACGCTATCTCGGAAAAGTTCTATGAAAAATGTCCTCGCGGGGACGCGTCTCAGAGACACGACGTCAGATTTAATTGAAGCGAACTCTCGAGCAAAAATTCAGAATCCCGGATTCACGAAACGACACGATTTACAGAGACTGATGTTTACTTACGATGAGCAGGCGGCTATAAAGACGGCTCATAAATCAGGGACGCTAGCACCAACAAGCGAGCAAAATGGACGTCGACAGATCGGTTATCGTAGCGGAAATAGTTGTGAAATTGCGAATTGGAAGGACAAACTCGGCGCATGCGCGGCGAGACGACACTAGCAGACGCTGTTACTCATCTCAGGTGCGTACACATTTCGCTGGAACGGTGGATATCATTAGATCCCAAGATTAGATTGCAAGAATACACAAAACTTGAGCGACACCGTACAATTTATTGGAACACTCTGGTGGAAATTTTTTTTACACTTTTTTATATAACTCATCAAAATTTTTATACAATTTCAAAATTTTTCCAAATTTCAAAATTTTTTCAGAATTTCAAATTTTAGCAACTCATCACAATTTTTATGTTAATTCCAGAATTTTTCAGAACTTTTAAACGATTTCATTACTCTTTCAAAAATTTCTCTAATATTTTATACAAATTTAAATTTTTCCAAAGTGTTTAGAGATTCAAGTCTATATTTTTTCTAAAATTTTTTATGTATGTAAATTCTACTCTAAGATTTCTAAAATTTTTTATTCTATAGTTTCTGGTGTGAAATTTTGCAAAATCTAAAATAATTTAGAATATTTTTTTATTTGTTAACTGTGTTAATAATATCATCTGTGAAAAACAGATGAAAACTATTAAAAATATAATAATAACATTAAGATATAAAATTTATTCTTTAATTTACCCGATTAATAAATTCCTTTACTACATTTATAAACACACACGTTAATTAAATTGAATAATTAATATACATAGCGCTTAATTATTGATGTAAAAAGTAACGCGAGTAGTACGTAAATAGCATTACGTTATTGATGTAAATAGCATTAATAATTTATAGATTTGTGAGAGAAAGACGTTCCACGTAACGTTAATACGAGCCTGAGACTAATCACGTGTTCAATGATGTAACTCACGCACGCGCATGATAGTCCGAAGCGATTTGTCCATTCAATTCGCAGCATTAAACGGAAGAAGAAGAATTGATTTGCAAGGACTACGTGAATCAACTCACATCATTCACTCATATGCGCTGCCAACCGCAGGCTCCAATCACCAATAGCATTCAATATTTATTTATAGTAATTTATTTATCTAAAGATTCAAGGATACATACATACAACACATCGAAAAACATATAACAAATTATAGTAAATCATCATGTTATTGTATTGTAATCTTTAATGATGAAATTTATACCACTGTAAATTTAAGTCCACTGTATAATAAATTTTGTATTACACATATTATATACAATCATCAAATTATTATTATATTATACTATCAATTATTATAATAATAATGTCGAAGATACAATATCTTTGACGTAGACAATCGGAAAAGGTCTATTCTCGAGCCCGTTTTTCTTAATTAATGCTCGTATTAAAGTACATTCACATGCAAGCGTCAAGTAGCGGAAGCAGTAACCAATCAACAAGGAGATTTTTACAGTGGTGTTAAAAAAAAAAATTTCTTTTCACCTACTTCCGCTACTTGACGCTTGCATGTGAATGTACCTTAATACGTTTATGCTGTTATGCAAATTTATATGGATATATCCTAATGCCGATTGCATATTGGATGCGATAAGCAATAAGCAACGTGCGGTGTCCAATGAATGCTTTGCTTTGCATTGTCATATAAGAAAAAGCAGAACTTTCATTGGATATCGCTCGTCGCTCATCGCCCATCGCGTCCAGTGTGCAGTAGGCATAATGCCAACCAGCGCGATGTTCGTCGCGTATGATACGCGATATTCAATGAGCGTACAGCTTCATCGATGTTTTCATTCTAATGCTATACGCTCATTGTATATCGCGTGTTGCACACGACAAAAATCGCGCTAATCTGCAGCCGATATAACGTGAAACGAGAGCGGAACCAATCACAAGCGTTCCACACCAATTGGACAATCAAAATAATTATATAGAAATCTGAAGTACAATAAGCAATACTGCAAGAATTTTGATATTCTATAGGTAACTTAAGCTTAATTTAAGCATTTTACATAATTATTTTGATAAATTAATACAATTAAAAATAAAGATCACTTTTATTATCACTGATTTATATATCTTTATATGTCAAATTTATATATTTTTATATCTATTTTATATATCTTTTAATTTTTAATTTCATAAAATTAACATTTTGCACACGTACGACAGAAATTTTAACTATCGATTGTTTGAATTACGTGACATAATTTATGATTGATTTTTAATAAGGAGCATGGGTGGCACTGGCTACGGTTCAACAGACTCAACTGATGTATATTTTTTCTAATTTAAAATGCTGATTGGATGATCTAAGAGAATACACCAATAGTAGCGAGCGCTTACTCCAACTGTTGAGTTCGCTAAAAGTAGTCACTGACCTAGTTTCCACCGAGGATATAAATCGTATCAGAATGTAAAGCTACATTTTCATGCGAATCGAGTGTCGAGTGTTAGCATGAAAAGCATGCAGCCAAGAATGCAACCAACCAATTACAGTCGAGTATTCCCTTGTTACAGTCAAACGATAGGGGAATGCTCAACTGTAATTGGTTAGTTCTTATATTCTGACCCAGTTTAAACCCACGGTGAAAACTAAGCCACTGTTCCCATGTTCACTTTCACACGTATATTTTGATTTTGCTGATAGCAATCCAGGTTTCTACAGTCAAAGCTCAGAAATCAAAAATGTTCTGGCGCGCTCGTTTTCTCAACGCAGGCAGCTAACCACAAAAATAAAGAAAAACCCTAACTTGCCGTTGCTTGGGAAAGATAGCTGGTAATGTCCCCACATCGCCGAGCCACGTGACTCAGCCGGCGCGCGCGGCGATTGGTCGGCTATGCGTCATTTAAACTGGTGAGCCGTTGGCGTTGCACGTCTTTCGTGACCGTGAGTGCTAGAACTGCTAGGCGGTTTGAATTGAACAGAAGTACGGTGAGCAGCGAATTCAGTGGGTGTTCCTGCGGTACGGTAGCGTGTCGCGCTCACGGCTGTTTACTCTTTTGCTCCTTCCCGTCAACATTCTCATCGCGGTTCTTTTTCTCACGGACACGGAAGAACGAGAATACAATTGAGAACCGATCGAGTAATAACGTAAAGCAGTGCGCATCGGTCATTGAAGTATACGATAAACGCGCGAATCTCTGCCGGCCGGTATTGCCGGTAACGTGATTTTGGGAGGGCGAAAGCGTAGGTCGGGATCGACGACACGACAGCCGCAAAACCTGTCTGTCTGATAACCACACACGGCGTCATCGAGAGTTTTTCACCACGTTCGACGGTGATACGACAGCGGGTTTGTTCGCCACTGCGATTACATCGATTGCATGATGTCGAATGAGGAGGAGAACACTATACCGAATGTGATATACGACAAGAACACCGGCAAGAGTTATATTAAGGGCCGGTTCTTTGGGAAGGTAATGAACGATCGCTACGTCCTTGAGCTACCTTCGCCTTCGCTACCTTGACCTTTCTTAGTCATGATGGCATTACATTTGTGCGTTGTATGACTTCAAGTCTGTTGATTGGCTGTAAGATGGAGATCTGAGCACCTCTCTGTCTTGCAGTCAGTTAACAGACTTTAAAAAATTTCTACGACAAAAAATGCAGAAATGTTATCTCCGCGCTATCGCATTCCTCGCGATTTTTGCAATGCGTATATATATATATATATATATATATATATATATATATATATATATATATACACATACGCACGTGTAAACACGATTCTCCGGCGTTCGACACTTGTTGCATTCGTGCCGAGGACGCGATTTGTACGAGACTCGAGATGTAATTACGAGAGAAGCTCGTGACGTTTGGGAAAGATTGTTTCAGAGATTCCATTGGAGATTCCTTAAATATTTGTATTGAAAGTGATATTTTTAACTTATCTCTAGAGTTTATCTCTATTAATTCAGGTTACTTTTTAGAGAGGAGACATAGCTGATTCAAATGTCGTTTTATCTTTTTCAATAATATAGATGAGACATATTTTATGTTTCCTAAAAAGAAATTTTGTGTTAGTCACTTTAATTTATCTATTTTTTTATCTCTTTTTAGTTCTAATATTAGAAAAGAGATGGATAGTATATAAGCCAAGCTTTTAAACTGAGATTGGTTATTATCTTTGTAGAGATTGACATCACAAAATTGTAGTTTTATGGAATAAGATTACTTAACTATATTTTATCATGTGTATTTAAATCTTTTCTATTTCTAGCAATTTAGATTAGTTTTAATCTTTTAGTTTGACTTGTATTTTCGTAATTCTTAGCAGGGAATAAAAAGTTATTTTTTAAAAATAACAAGTTACAGTTACTTCCATTCTCTAATTCATAGAACAATAAAAAGTAAGTTCAATCCAGATTAAAATTAATTTACATTGATAAAAATGAATACTAGAGAACTGAAGAAATCTTGTGAAGGATTGCTTGAATGCTTTTCTTATTAAAAATGTTTTATATATATATATATATATATATATATATATATATATAGAGAGT